>NC_071976.1:25803134-25935971 GCF_026283585.1 Hylaeus volcanicus
TTTCAAGATGCCTTCCAAGACGGTTTCAAGGCACGTTATCTTGGAATGGCAAGGGTAAACAAATTTTAGAAAACAGAATCATTACTTGCAAAGCCTCAATATTGTAAATTTCAAGATGAACCGACATAATAAAATATCAAACCGCGATAATCTTACATATTAATTCGCCCATGAAATGATCCAGACTCGCTGGCTCACCCTGCAGAAAATATCGTCGAGCCAAAAGGATCGTAGTGCTATGAGAAAAAAAAGAAGGGAATGAACCGAGGAAAAGGGCACGCGAGCCATATCCAGGAGGATCTGCTGCAGAGTCGGGCGCAGAAGCCAGACAAAGAGGACGCGCAAGCTGGGTAGCAAAGTTTCGAGAGGCGGATGCAATTCGTGGCGGAAGCGATGAATGATCGGCAACAATGGGAGTCAATCAGTTGGGCGTATTCACGTGAGTGAATCGGTTCGATTATCCGGTACGAGGCGATCAACGGGGCAGCATCAAAACCGCTTTTGGATTTGCACGGTCGCGACGAGCGTGTTTCGTCGAGTGATTAGGCGGTGGCGGCCAGTAGCCAGCCTCGCCTCGCCTGAACGTAGCAACGACGTTACCGTAATAGGGTCCGATTAAGATGCAAATTCGGGGCTGGGTCTCCGCCCGACAATTTAACCCGGTAACCAGGCTAATATTAAATAAAATGCAGGCTGGACTGCGGCGTCGGTCTAAGGGGTGTGGAACCAGAAGGGAGAAGCGCGGGGAGAAGGGTGCGCGCCGAGGAGGGTGCCTTCGGAGCTGTACCGGGCGCTTGAAAGCCGGTAATTCTCATTTTGAGAAATTGTTATTAAATTTTCTCGCCGTTCCCTCGCGCGTCTGTCTCTCCCCGTTGGCGGTTCCTCCTCCTCTTCTGTGTCTTTTCAGCTTCCGTCACCTTCCTCCCAGTCTTCGTTTCTTCTTCGAAAGAACCTTTTCCCTCCGGATTCAAACGACCCCCGAGGTCTTATAAACCGTCTCAAAGAGTCATTTTTCGCGGAAATTCGCTGTTAAGTAACCGCGGTGGAAATTCCCAGGACTTTTGTCGGGGAATTTGCACGCGGCGCGACGAATAATTAATTCCGAAAAGCTCATCCTTTCGATGATCAACGTTAGCGGATGATTTTGCAGGGTTTGTTAGGTAGCCGTAATTGTAATGTGAACGAGGATGGTTACGGGGTCTTGTGAATTAGTTTGGCGAAGAATATTCTTAATGTATTCAAATCTTTAGATATTTGATTGGCCATTTTCTTAATTGAAGAGTTTTAGTAAAGAGAAAAAGAGAATAGATGAAACTTTGATGAAAGATGGAGTATTCTGTAGGTAAGACTCGGTAATGTAGAACTGTCGGTTGATATTTCAGGTTACGCTGTTGATACTGAGATAGAACACTGCACACTATCGAGTCTTATCGGTTGAATACACTACATTATCGATAGCGAACTCAATCTATTCTACAAAATTATACAACCAAACTTCAAGTAAACATTGCAACCTGTGGCCTTTGAATGAGTTAAGCTTCATGGTAGTTCATACTGCTTACTCTAGTATTACTTTCGAATAAACAATTTTATGTTTTTATTTGGTTAACAATATTCTCTGCTTACATCACCATCCAAATATTTATTACTTTTTTATGTTAAACTGCTAGTCCGTGAAATGAGTAGGGAATACATTTATAGTATATTTCGGCTACATTTAAGAGTACTTCATATCACCGTTCACGCAACTATTTTCACGTCCAACGTTTGCTTTTCAAGGAGCAAACCCAATTATTTGATCTCGTAAAAGTTATCCGCGCAAATTTCAAAACCCCTTCCCCGACCCGAAACTTCTGCCTCTCGGAGCCAGGTTTATTACCCCAAGAGTAAATTATACGATGCTCCAGGCGATCCCAATTTCTTCCCCCGCAAGTTCCCGTTCTTGATAGTCTTCTTCTTCGTTTTATTTATTATGTTCTCTTTTGGAGCGAAAATATCGGTTCCGACGAGCAACCCTCGAACGTATTAATTCGATAGCCGCTAAAAGCCAACCCTACCTTCCCACTGGAATTTTCGTTCGAGGACGCCCTAGCACCCCACCTGCGCGGCCTTTGTGCCGCGCAGATACCGTGGTTACTTACAGCTAATGCGAAAATAATTAAGTTGAACTTTAATTCCCCCTCGCGTCGTTCGCGCGGAATTTCAAAGTGACGGGAACACCAAGCACCTGTGCATTTTTAATCGCGCGCATGCGCGCGCGCCGGCCCGTTGGCTCGCGCCCCGTTACATTAGGTAATTGGGTCACTAATCACCTACGAGTGTTCAGCCCCTCGAGGGGTTGAAAAAAAAAAAATCCGCCAGTTTCGAGGACCGCCGCGCGAACTTTTTAACGTCTCAAAGGGGAAATTTTCGCGTTGGGCGAAACATGCGGGGAAACGAAACGCCCTTGAACCTGACCAATTCCGCGTACACAAACCGCTGAAAGTTTTAATTCGATGTCGCAAATTTCTGAACCGCGACGCGGATCAGCGTCGAGTGACTACGTTTAATTGAGATTAATGGAACGAAGGGGATCGATTCTAAGTATCGTTGATGCTACTCTTTTTTAAGTATTAATTTAATGACGCATCGATGATGTGGTTATTAGAGACTAACTGGAGAAATAGGTACTTTGCCATAGTTCACGTTGAATGGTTAAAGTTTGTTAACGAATGTGACTTCACTCATGAAGTTTAGACTTGAAGTTTTTCGTCCTTGGGGTTGTTTTCGAGGAGAGACTGTAACTTTTGTTTTGTATAAACAAAAAATGGCCAATTATCCTTTTGGTATCGTATCAAATGCGCATTAATTTAAGATGGCCAATTCTAACTCTTGTTACAGTCTAGTCTACAAACAAAGGAACACAGATAACAAAAATAGTGAATTAATTTTGACGAAATACATCAAGTATTCTACTGTGGGACGAGATGAAGTAACATCAAACCTAAATTATAAATTTTTCCTACCGTCACCAGAAATCAATTAAGAATTAAGCTACCTTTACATTTAAACAAATTCGTTTCCATCAACATGTCGTGGTTACTTCAAGACGAAATTAAGGAGTCAATTACGTTTTCAACGAATCTCGGCATAACCTTCCTCTACACGTCTGACAACAAGCAACGCGCGAATTCCCTCAGGAAGTCGGTCTACATTTGTCTTCTGGGAAAGTTCTTCGCAACCTTCGGGCGCAGTTGGAAACTTTACCCAGCTGCGACGACCGTTTCCCACTTTTGAAATCTATCGCGAACCAGGGATCTCTATTAATTCCGACTGCATTACCCAACGTCCCCCCCCCCCCCCCCCCGCCGTCTCAATTTAAAAGCTGAAACAGAAGAGCAAATCATCGCGACACCTGACGAGACCCCCGTGCATCGACGCAGATATAAATTGTATCGCGCACGGCGATTGATCACGGCCTTAATTGAACCCTATGAATAATGATGATTGCATAACGAGTACGAGGATGGCGACGGTTGTAATTATCAGCTGTTACGTAACGACTAGGGAGCTTTGAAACGGGTATCTCGATACGTAACCTGGAAATTGTTACGTGGCGATTTGCGTTTTGCGCCCCTGAAACCGCGATTAGTCGCGTAACTCGAGAATACTGAATAGCAGGATTAGTATTCCGCGGGTCGTGGTACGGGAATCTTGATTCGGTAGTAGCTCGTGCTGAAGAAACGCGGACACCGGTGATTGCGTCACTTGAATCTGGAGTAACCGTAGTCGGTTAAAAGCGTGATTTAATATACGAGAGAATTCAAGAAAATGTAGTCGATAGTGTCGTAGTATTTTATGTAGAGCGAGCTTTTTGTGTCTTACTTGATTACAGTTTTCATTTTGGGGAAGTATTCGTAACAGACCCCTCTGGTCTTTGTGCAGGTGTAAACAAAAAATTCACAACTTGATTATTTGGACCTCGTTCAAGCAGGAGCTATTTCATCACGCTGCTTAAAGTAGAAATTATTAAATGTATCTGGCTTTAATACGGCTCCTATCCTTCTTGGAATAGTTTCGTATAACTTTCGAATAGTTCCAGTAGTTTGTTGGAAGGCTACTCCTCCTCGGTGTCTTCTCCAAAACTGCTCACAGCAGCTGGATGATACATAAGTCAGAAGGCTGAGCGAAGAAAGATGTTTAAATTTATCCTGATGCTCGTCAAACTGAGATTGAACTTTACTGTGCGAATCATCTTGAAAACGGAATCAGTGAAGCAGTATAGACCATAATACTCTGTCTGTATAAACTCGAACTCGTTTAGAACTAGCAGAAGTTCTGTATCACGAGCGAGGGGTTGAGGGTATGAAAGAAGACGAGGTACCCCATCAATAAGATAGAGTGTTCTGTAGGTAAGAACAATGTATGTATTCTGTAGGTAATAGCTCGATCGCTATAGCAAATTCCGCTGCTGATAATGTAGAACGCTCTGTTGATAAATCCCTTGATGAATCAGCGCTCTACATTACCAAGTCTTACCGACAGATCAGATTACATTATCAACAGAGTACTCTACCTTATCCTCGATACCATAAATGCCACATTCAGCGCAATCAACCTATTTGAATACTAATTTACAGTTATAGAACCAGGCCATCTGAAACAGTTGGAAGTATCCGATCCAAATGCTACGTGTTTATATTATTTCATCTATCCTCCTACACTGTAAACTATCTCAGAATCCTTCAGTCGTCGAGGGAACAAAACGAGGAAATTGTCGGTAATTCGCCGAGCTTGTGCAACGATTGTTGGAGATGACTTGGTTGACGACGAAACGCGGTGAAAATCCTTTCGGTGACAACGAAGGGAACGCGCGACATCGGGTGGGAATTATTACTGTAATGACCCGCTGCCAGCCGTGAATTTCATCGCGGCCCAACACGCTTTAGGGGCTGACATCGTTCCGTCGAGCGACGTTGCCCGCGACGGAACAAATGAAAACGTTAATTTGAAATTCAGCCGAGCGATCGCCACTTCCGCGAGCATCGGTTAACGTTCGTTTAGCGGGATGAGAGATGGGTCCCGCGCTGAGTAATTTCAGTCACGATAAGAGACATTCGCAGTGTCATCTAACGGGTCGCGGTTAATTTTTCTAATTTGTTGTCGCGAGGCCTGTTGAATGCTTCGAATGGTTGAGTTTCCCATGAACTCGGAAAAATATAGTCGTTTGGCTGATGGAATTTTTATGGGTGGCAATTGAACTTGTTGCTCGCAATTTAAAAAGTTAATGTTCACAGGATTAGTTTTTAAGAGGAGGAGTTAAAAGGTGGACTGTATCAATAAAAATATCTTCGAAGCTTTTGCTATAGTTGAAACAAATATCGTCTACTCGAGGCCACTTTTAACGACCAGTGTCTTAATTAAAATTAAAACTTTGTTCTGACACCAAACAAGAGCCTTGGTTACTACTTATGGAAAGTAATGCATGCCACCACAATAGACAATTAAAGGAGTACTCTCAACAGGCCTGTCATTCGAACTGTCTGCTTCCAATTGCTAAACATAGAGCAGTAGAATAATTTAAGCGACCACGTCTCGGTATCGACTGTCTCTATTATTATCCTGATTGGTCGTATTACTGGTATCAGCTACTTGGACATTGTACATTAGGGATCTAGAATACACAACACGGCCACTGTCACGTACCTAACTAACAAAAGGTCGAAATAAAATGCATTGGAGTCTCAAGATTCCTACCCTCGCTTCTAATCCCCACTTTAGCACCATATCAGCTGCTTCCCCTATTTGTGTTACACAAAGTGAGTGCCCATAGCTTTACACGAAGGATTTTGAGACAGAGTAGTACGTGAAGCCAAACAGTATGGTGGGGATAGCTCCTTTGTAGCCTTGGGCCAACTGATTTCACTAGTTAAAGTTCGCGAAGCTCGTACGACCAGGTAGAAGGTAGCAACACAGAAGCCCTCGTGCAGTTTCAATTGTTTCGTTAATGGAATATTGCTGCATACAGCACCTTAAATTGAAACTGCAAACAATGTTTATAACAATTCTTGTCGTCAGCTAAGTTTCTACGTCCATATACTAAGTTTGATAATGGTTGAAACGAGGATTAAGTTGAAATTTTAGTTGTAATTTGAAAGTTAACATTTTAACGTTAAAGTTAAAAAATTGTATAAATTATGGTAGGGTACTTTAGTCACTTTCAAGTTCAGTGATGCTTTTTTACTATTCTTCAAGTTGCTGTTAGTTTTGCTGAATCAAAGGTACCCATTTGGTACATAATCCAATCAACATACTAGCTACCGAACTTATATTATTCAGAGTTAACAGGATTCCCGTACGATGAATGTTCATAATTCTCCTCGTGGCTTGGAATACTGGAATTTGGGTTACCTCCTGCGCCGTTCGTTAGCCGATATTGTCCTCTTCTTCAGAACCTTAGAGCACCCTCGAAATGTTCATCGAAAAGTCCTCGACCTTCTAACCCATATGCACCGGCTGTTCCTCAAGTGCAGTTAGGTGACCGGGTTTGTATCAGAGTATGATCGTGGAACAGCGGTCTACCGAAAAACTTCGCAACGAGTTGTTAATCAAATTCCACGGGAAGTTGAAATACTCTTCGGGGACTACCATCCTGATCGATGAAAAATAAAATGAGAGTATTTTGCACCCCGTTTTTGTTCCTCTTGAAGATGGATCGAAGTTATAATTAATTATTACATTGCCTTTTGATTGAATCGAAACGTTTCGACCAGCATGAAACTCATCAAGAATAGAATAATAAAGGGTCTCAAGTAAGAACCTGATGCGACGTCATACTTTTTTGTATAAATATTTCTTAATATACTTGAGAGTATATGTATTCGTGTGTTTAAAAGTAAATTTTGTACGTTGCATAGTTTTCATGCTAGATATTTTTAAATATTGGCTTGCTTGTTGGAAAATCAAGACAGTTTAAACTCTCGATACAAGTCACAATGAAAATTACAGAAATTTTTCACATTTTTCGCCAACTTATGCTGGCTTTTATACATATAAGGAAACCAGAATATATCCAAATACATTTTTGTCTAATTGTAAGTCCCTTAACCGATTCTATTAAATCTACTTCACTCGTGAAGGCATTACTTAATTACATAGAAATCTATTAAGAAGTCTCCAGTTTGAATACACTATTTGCAACGAGGGTCGAATTAATCGTTTCTCGAATATGAAATTCTCCATCGCGCAAATAATTTACTTGGTAGCATGGGGGGAGGCGGTATGAACCCCCAATGGAGATTCGCATCCGAGGATCCCAAATATCAAGCGCAGATATTTAACGAATTGCTTCCTGCCAACGTAAGAGCCAGGGATTGCTTTCTTCCTTTGCCTAGCAAAGAAACCGCGAAGCAGACGGTAAAATTTTCTTCAAACAGGCAGAGTCGGGCGCTGCGGGCTAACCGAAAGGACACGGTTCGCCCTAAGAAGTAAGGATTACAGAGGCACGCAAGCTCGAGGGTGGCCAAAGCCTTTGTCTGGAATTGCTTGAAAACCGGCAATGAGAGCGACCTCCCATCCAGACCAATTACCTTCTTTCCTTTCGTCTTCCTTCGTCCCCCCTTCCTCTCTCTTTTCCCTGGAGGTGTCGTGGCACTCATCCCGCGGAAGAAATTTCGTTCGCGTTCAATTTTAGCCGCGGGATAAGGGATAAATGCCAAAGTCGTCCTTCTCGTTCTTCCCCCATTTCATTTCAACGTCAGATTCCCACCTCGGCTCTTCCGCTTACTGTTGCGCCCGCCTTTACTTTGCTTTCGCTGCTTACTCCATCGTCCCCCAAAAACAGGCTCGAAGCGATCGCCTTGCTTTCGAGTATCGCCGCGAAATTATCGCGAAACGGTGAAACGATTTTTCAAGTCGTAGAAAAGGGACTGCTTTGGTGGATATTAATACAGTCAGTCTCACAAATATTCGTACTCTCTACGTCTGTTAAAGACGTTTGTTTAAATTAAATAATAGGTTGTTATCATAAGGATTGATATCCTTATCATTACCACACACTGGTAACTTCGCTATATGTTGTAATAGTCACCATATATTATCATTAGACTGCGGTTTCGATAAATTTATGATACAAGCTAATATGACAAATTATATATATGTTATATTCAACATCGTATTACATATATTTTTTGTATGTTTTTCATAATATTTTATGCTAAAAAATGCATTAAATCCGCAGTCCAATTATCATGTATAATGTAATTAAGTTGAGACTTGCATCTACATACGCAGATTTATTATAATGGAAACCAAGTTGAGTACTTAGAAGGTTGGTAATTTAACCTAGCCAAGTAAATATTTCTACCTAAACTACACATGTACAATCGTTGCAGACGATAGAATATAAAGGCATAGAATTAATTTCTACACTTAGTACATTTCACCCATCGCTGATTCAGCTTCGTGAAAAAATTTCCCATTTCAAGATCAACAGAAACAGCACTCGTTCGCAGCGACAGGGAACACGGTATAACGAAATAATAGCGTCAGATAACGCCGACCGCGACGATTATAAGATGAAGTGGCAGTTTCGAAGCGGGCAGTTGGCCCTCGCGAGCGGAAAAGCCAGTCCCATCGCTCCGACCGATTTCATTTCAACCCCCCCCAATGGTGCATGCCTATTCCTCTCGACCGTCCAAACCCCGTCCACCCCCGTCTGCAAGCCCTTTTCCGCGCGAATCCCGGCAGCACGATTCATCACCCATAACAGTTTTCACGAACGGAAAAGAAAGAGAGGTGTAACGCGGTTCGTGAAAGGCGAATTGCCGTAAAGCCCGGCCGGAAAGTTGAAAATAATAAATTGTCTCCATTAGTAGCGGACCCGCTCCAACTGTCCGTCCAGCCGTATAACCGACTGCGAGTTACATTTTCGACCAGTGGGAGAACGAACCGGGGAGGGCGCGGGGACAGAAGAGGGCACTTTGTCCACGGTAACTGCGAATTTCGTGGCTGTCATCGGTGATAATTTTTGTCTGTCCCGACCTCTCCACCCTCGCGCTTTGAATCGTCCAATCGGGAACACCGATATTTATGCACGAATACAGTGCGAGGTGGTGAAATAATTTTGTGGAAGGGCGAAGAGCAACGTAGGAAAAAAGGAGAAATAAGGGGAGGGAGATTCAGTTTCTGGGGAAAAGGAAGAAAAGGGGGTTGAACGTGAATTACGGGCTGTCTTCTGGTCTTGATGGGGTATTCTGTGGGGTACGGGGATTTGTTGTTGATCCTAGATCTGTTCTGGGGACACTTTTGAAGTGGATTTTAGTGATTTAGGGGATGGGGGTAAGTTTTGGGAAGGATGTAGTTTTAGGGAGGATGCAATTGGCAGGTTTAGGACGAAATGCTGAGATTTTTAATATTTTTGATCTTCAGGGTTAAATGTATGTCTAATGCGCTACTATTTATAATTATTGAGAGCAAAGGAATTGAATTAATGATGAATTTGCTTTCATAACGATCTCTGCTCTTCTAACAGAAATTTCATTTTAGCCGTAAAGAAGGATTAAAATTCACGCAGGGAGTTTGCAGAAAGATCCTTAATCATTTACTTTACTGTCTCTATACTTATAATATGTTCATCATTTCTCATTCTACTCATGTAGAAAAAGGTGACAGACTTTATTTGACTATTAGTTTTATTTGACACTTGATTTGAAAGTAGTGTAACGATATTTGAAACATCTACCGTGCTCGTGAGAAAGTGAACCGTAGTTCGTTCAGATTCGTTACACATTCTGGAAACAAATTGGGAACTTTTAATTCCGCGTGATGTACCGCCGAGCTGCAGGTACTCTCACTTCAGGCGGCTGATCGATACCGAGAGTGAAATTGAAATTGCCCGACGAGATATCGGTCGCTGGAAAATCCATCGCCGTGGACATTACACACGAAGCTAAATATGCTTTTTCAACTTTAGACTGGATAACGCGTTGCCCTCGACAAATGTGGAAAACGTGTCGCTGGAAATTCCGTGATGCCGGTGATCCTTCACGATAATGAATTATTATCCCTATTTTAAGTCTCGAGGTGGCCTAAAAATTGATAGATTCTGAGCAAGAACTTTTTGATATACTATCATTTTCTTCTGGCTTCAAAATTATTTTTAATTTTTGTTGGATTCCTTTCTTTGTAGCATATAAATTTTATTAGACGCTAAAATAATTTGACCAGATTACTATATACGTTATTACGAATTAACCTTAAAAATTAAATTACATTAGTACAAGAAGAAAAATAATTCAGTTCCGAAAGGTACAACATAAAATGACGATTTACGATGAAGAACGGCGACGATATCCATATGCTTTGCCTTTTATACACCCTATTTCTAACGATAACGAGTTTCACGATCGTGATTGATTACAAGCGTAATCACGAGGTTATAACGAAAGGGAAGTAACGACCATTTCAACCCTTGGTTCGTAGAACGAAAGGTCGTCTTCGATCCCTTGCCTCGCGGAATAGCGAACGCGTTCGTTTCTCGTATTTCGCGGGCGAAATAATTCCACGCGTTTCGAATCTCCAATATTATCTTGATTATGCAAACAGATTCTAATTGTCGTTGGTAGCGCAGGTCCGGTCGCCGGTTACACGGCCGAGCCGTGTACCAGGCCAGCGTCGAATTACCAGAACGTCCAACTTTAAGCATCCCGGCCATTGCTCCGCGCGCGTAATAACAGAGCACGTGAAGTGAAGTTCCCGTACACAACACGGAAGGAATTACTGGCGCTGCGTGTTGCAATTTCAAATGGCCGGAATACGTAAGGCTGTCTTGACTGCCGGGGGGACAGCGGAGAGCGTCGAGCTAATTGGCTGCCAAGTTGTAAATTGGAGCAGCGCTTTACGTGCTCGCGACGCTTCCTGTCACGAACTTTTGAGCCTTTGATTATTTTCCCAGCGCGAGAAAACACGTGACACCGTCGACGGTTCGCTATGAAATCCTGCGAGACGCAAGGGTTACGGCTATAGACTTCTCGGGACGCGACTAAACGATCAGTTCGCAGAACGAGACGATGCCGAATTCTCTCTATCTTCGTGTCACGCATCGATGGCCGACGAAGCCTGAACGGAAGACAAAAGGGGTGGAAAGAAATTCGATCATCTCGCAACGCGACAATTAGCGACAAGTTCGACGAGTTTGCCCGAACACATATGTTCATTTTTATAAATAAAATAATCAATTAACGATGGGTTCCTATTGCTGGAATATTAGATGGAAGATTTGTACTAATTTTGGTTGCATAGTTGACGTATACAAAAAATGAATATTAAATGGCGTGATACTATTGGGTTGACCAGACATGGACTTTCCAGACAACCCAATATTTCAATTGAATAAGAATTTTGAATACATAAATACAGGTTTTGAAATACTATTAAAATGCATATAAAAGATTATTGACCTTAAAGCCTTGCTACATGAGATAAACTATGTACAACATCGAAAATTCTTCTTCTTCAAACCTTGGGAACGCGAGGTCTAATTTTTCCGTAACGAATCTAACAAAATAAAGGACATTTTTCTCCAGGGAGATTAAATTCTCGGAATTCCGACGATGTGGTACCACTGAAAGTTTCTTTTAACTTTTCATCAGCATTTTATTCCGAGGCAACATTCCCAAGATTTTAAGCAGAAATATGTTCAATAATGCGCATAGCTTGATTCATGCTAGCAGAACAGCTACTAAATAGTATGTTCGACAAACGGTAAGCTTTAAAAATTTGCTTTGCTGTCAGATAATAATTTATGGCCGTTGAGGCTAAGCAAATAAATATAGATCCAAAATTAAATTTAATTAAAAAATTCATGTTTAACGATGAAACTTTTTAGTCTAACCTTGCTGCCGGAATAAATATTCCTTTGCTTTACCAAGAGATCATAACAAGGCCAAAAGATCGCTAATACTTTGATACTATACGCTAACTTCAACTAAGTTTACACGACCTAATACGAAGAAGGATATTAATCACCCAGGTCGGGGCTTGTTTGCGCTACCAACGTTCTGAAATTCAACGGCATTTCAGAATTATTCCAAAGAGACTAGCTAGGCACCGTCAAAAATCTTAGATACAAAGTTCGTTCAGACATAGGTGTTTGTACCCAAAATAAAATCCACGCAACGGAGGAGCTTTCGTTTCGATGGATACCCCTTCGAGTAAATCACGGGCCGCGGTTCGCGGGGATCGATAGAATTCGATCTTCGAGCGGATCTACCTCTCTATCTTTCGATTCCCGGCGCGCACATACCTGCCAAACCGTGTAAAAGAGCCCACTTCGCGGCACAAAGAACTTCTTCGATCCATGGAGTGCTCTCTTTGCTCGTCTCCCTCTTTGAGTATATACCGCGGGCCTCTTTCGAGGGCTGCACACGGATCCGAATGCAGTATCGCGTGAAATAAAGTGTGCGTGAAATAGGAGCATCTTCGGTGAGCCTTCTCGTCGCCTCTCGCCCGCGCAAGAGCCGTGGCTTCGAAACACGCTCGCTGGACAAATTGCGCCGACGGATGCCATTTCGCCCGAATTAATGTAAACACAGCGAAAACGCTGCAGCGTGGTAAATTGACGCCAACAAATTAGATCTCCCGTCGCGGAATGAACGGGAGCCGTATTTCGATCGTGACGTGTAATTATTCGTTGTTCTTTCGTTCGCCCGAGCGCTCGTGCGCTGTTATTTCGAGTTCGGGCGCATTTTTCGTTTCTTTTTGGAGTTAAGTGTCGAGCGGGCCATTTAAGCGCGAGCATTTGGGTATTATTGTCACGTTCACTGGCACGATACCCATATATGGGTGACAAGGATTTTCACTGAGGAATAAATAAATATATTCTGAAAGCGAGATGTCGAAAAAAATTAATTTGGATAGGATTGGTAAATTGTCAAATGTTAGACCATGTCATTTCTAATTATATAGAAAGAAAATTCCTCGTAGGAATTTTCACGATTATTAGTATGGCAGCTAGCGTGTTAAGAGAGTTGCTTATTTTCTAAGTGCCGAATTTCAGTTGAATTTAGTCAATTATTATGTATTGAGATTGAGTGAAATAAATAATAGCTTGACACGTACGTACATAGATACAAACAAATGTCGGTAGGTTTAGCGTTAAAGTCGCGTTTAAATACCTCCGAAACAACATATTCAAACTACAGTCAGACTCAAAATATTACAAGTAACCAATGAATTCCTTCCGACGAATGACGAATGTTGTTCAAACTGCGTCCCCAATTTCCAAAACTCCATACAATCCAGTGAAGCACGCACGAATTTTCAAACTGTTATAGCATCACCGATATTCAAAATATCAAATGATCCTTAAAGTCGCGTTTGAATACCTCCGAAACAGCATGTCCAAACTACAGTCAAATTCAAAATATTACAAGCAACCAATTCCTCCCGAAGACTGACAAATGTTCTTCAAACTGCGTCACCAATTTCCAAAACTCCATACAATCCAGTGGAGCACGTACGAATGCCGCTAGAACAACGTGGCCAAATTACAGGCGAATCCAAAATGACCCAGAACGGAGTGACCCAGATACGTTTGACGTGGTGCACCGCGCATAATGCGCATTACCGGGTCATGTAAAATCGTATCTTTCCGCGGCGCCCGGAGCAAATTCCACACGAGCGTAAAGGAAAGAGCGAAACAATGAAATATGGCGCCGAGGGTACGTGTCCGACATGTCTGGGGGAGAAAAAAATGAAGAAAGAAGAAAAAAAAAAAGAAGGACGGAAAGAATTATATGAAAAGACGTCTGCACTTAATTTCAGCGCTAATGAGATTACACGGGAACAGTGCTTTATATACCCCTCCCTCCCTCTCGAGCTTTTGGTTTCGTGTAAGTTAATAAACGTTAAAAGCGAAACGCTTTCCGTAGCTGCAGAAACAAAGATAAGTATATTAAACGGATTTCAAGTGCTTTCTGTTGCTGCGGCAACAAAGATAAGTGTATTAAACGGATTTAGTTTCGAGGATGGGAGAAGATGACGAGCCACTTTGTTAATTGAGTTTTGCCCTTACGGCACCGGGGTTGTATACTTCTCCTGGGGGTATTAAATGGCGCGAGCTGCATTAGCCTCGGCCATCGACAATACACCCCCCCCCCCCCTCTCTCTCTTCCTTGCGCCCATCGGAAAACCGAAGAATATTAATTACGTTCCGCTTCGGGCAGACGGTATTCTCCAATTACCGAGCTCGAGACAATTAAAAATTTTTATCGGTACAAGAACGACGAAGATTAATTGATACCTTTCTCCCACTCCCCCTCCCCCTCCCCCTCCCCCCTGCCCCTTATAATTGATACCTTCGAACTCCTTCGTCCCAACGTCCCTCGAATCGTCAACAGACGTATCGCATCGGAAGAAATTTTCGCCTCGTCTCACTCCAAGTGAAACCCTTGACTTTAAAAACCGACCGCCGGCTCTCGGAACTCCGCACACAGTAATTATCTCGACTTCCGTGAACTCCGCAAACTTCGGTACTACGAGATTCAAATCGAATCGCAGAAACTCGACAGAATGTCGCTTCTCTACATCTGGTACCGACATTACTTGCCGCTCGAGCGAATCAACGTAAAACGCGTCTCGCCAAGAAGCAAGTTTTGCGAGTTCCTCCTCCACGAGCTCCTCGACCGTATTTCATCGGATTCTTTCGTCGTCCAACCTTCCACCGTTCGTTAACCCATCGAGCCTTTCGCGCCTCGTCGTTGATGATACTGTAATTTGTTGCGACGCGAGTGGTAACGTGTGAAATCTTTGGCAGAAAAATTTCTTTTGCTGAAGGTAGTTTTGGTGAAAATAGCGCATTTGAGTTCATAAAAATTCATGAGATCCGTTTAAATTCATTTCCTTTGATGCTTGACTTTTAGAATTAATTTGTTTAGTTCTTCAGTGAAAAGTACATTAAAATAAAAAGGGGTGGAGATATGCAGGACTCCACTATACCTAATATTCTCTGTAAATTCTTGAATCAATTTCAAGAAGATGTTTCATTTAACAACAAAAATGGCCTAATCTCCCTGATTCTGCTGTATATAAAATATTAGACGCAATTCGTTTAAGAAATATAAGTAATAAATGTACACACAACTTGATGGTACGAACAGCAAATATCGATTTTCCTCATAAAAATCGTTTCAGAATTTAATCAAATATTTGCTGTTTCCAAACATATCTATTTGAAATTGCAAATATCAGAGTTCATATATAATATTGACCGGGAATTTAATATTAATACCGACCAAACAGGCTACAAGTATCGGGTAAAAATATTTTATGAACTCTGCTGCACGATATTAAATTTGTAAGTTACTTGCTCGTCCTAAACTGAATGTACCATTCTAAGGAGTAGCTGTTCCATTATACTTCATCATTTCTGACAAAAGTAAGTTTCAGATCATTTATGTAAGAGAGTTTATGTTAAACAACATCTCTTTTCGTACCAGTATTCATCAAGTGTATGCCCAAATTATTAATTACATATTTCAGATTATTAATTGAACGTGCCAAAACCAGATTCCGATAACTTTGAAGTTATTATACATTTATGAAACTCTTAAGTATTAAATCAGTGAATATATAAACTACTATATTTAGTTTTAGACAAACGAGAAGAAAACCGAGAAGAAAACTTTATGTATTAATATTATAACTGTACGAGACTCGTTTCAGAGAATATCGCAGTCGATGCACTTTTCAGAATTGAAGCTATTGATTTACCAGTTATAGTTCCTACGAATGAACGTGCCAAGGAACAAAATGCTGATGTAAAATTACGAGAAATTCTCAGTGGTACCACATCGTTGGAACTCCGAGAATTTAATCTACCTGGAGAAGAATGTCCTTTATCTTGTGCCATTCGGAAAAATTAGGTCTGATCGGGATAAAGTTCAAAAGTTATCGAACATACAGCCTCGCTATCTAGGAACTCCACCATTAGAAACAAAATAAACTATATACGTTATTACAAATTCTTCTTCGAATCTTAGGGATATAAGATTGAATTTTTCTGCGATGAATTTTCCAAACTAATATGGTCAAAAATCATTCAAACAATTGATACTCATCGATGAAACTTTCCTAATTTAACGCTCTTTCTACCAAATAAATATTTCTTCCCTTTGCCAAGAGATTATTAGGGCAGAAACGAATCACTTATACTAAGCAGTAACTTCAGCAAAAGTTTATACGACCTAGTATGAATAAGGATATTAATCACCGAGTTCAGACTTTTTTGTGCTGCCAGCGTTGTAAAATGTAACGACATTCCAGAATAATTCCAGAGAAAGTTGCTGCCCTCGATCAAAGGTTTTATGGAGTTCATTTAAACATTACTGGCCCTTTACCTAAGTTAAGGGGATCGAATTCTGTCCCGTTGTGATTGATGGATTTATCAAGTACCCTGGGGCAATGCCTACCGAAGATACAAGTGGAGATACAGTTACAGCTTTCATGCACGTTCGGTGTCTAGATTTCAAATACCGGTTACCGTCGCTAACCAAGTTGTCAATCTAACCGAAAATTACTCGAAAAGCAATACCAGTCATTCCGAACAATATAAAAATTCACATTTTTATATGTATGTTCAGGTGAAAAACAGAAACACAGATTAAAGTACATTTTACACGTTTTGACTTCTGAATATTGTAACGCGTACTGCATTTTTTTATATTATATATATCCATGTATATTTGTACACCGCAAATACTAATGATCAAAAAAAAATTCAAAACAAAGTCTTGTACCATTTCCAATTTTTCAAATTCCCCCCTAACTTGAAAAAAGGTAACGCACTCTAGATTCGAATTTCTAATAAAATCCAAACAAACTTCATTTCTGTATCGAAAATTCCAAATCGTTCCTCGGGGAAAAACAACGCACCCGAACAACCGAAAACGCCTAATGTTTTTTTTTCGTACCAAGCACAACGCAGATCGCTGAAAATCCAAACGACCACTCTCCCTTTTCTTCCCTGCGCGGTGAACAATACGCGCGCAACGGTCAATGTTTACGGGCGACCAATCAAAGGGAATGTCGAAACTTGGACGTGCACGAAAAACTTGATACGAGATAAAATTGCAGATTAAAACCGTGATGGTGGATACCGTATCGCGGATGGGGTGAAGGGGACCAATGACTGAAAGCGACGCGAAACTTTTAATCTCTATCCCGTTGGCAGCAGCGATTCCAGAAAAAGACGAGTCCCGACCGGGCACTCGTACCCCTCAACCCTCTCCCCCTTTCCTCCCCCTCCGCCCCGCGAAGCCCAGTTTTCATACGTAGACCGTGGATAGTTAAATTCGTTTCATTTCGATTTTTCCGCGTCGATTTTTCCGCGGCCGCTATTTCGAACTGACGTTAAAAGGTGGTCCGCGGATGCGCGCCTCGATCGAGCATTTTATGGCACGCGTTTTGATGCGAATGCAATTTTGCCCCAATTCCAGCGCCGCGAGAATGCATCCGTTACGCAAGCGACTAGCAGCTAAACAGAACGCCTCGGTATCGCGAGCATTATACAGGGGTGGGCCCTCGAAAGTGTCACTGGACGATTTTCTCGGAGAGCGGTGGGAATAGGTGAAGAATGTTTTTCAAATTCAAGGGTCGTTAGGCTTAAGACAGTAGTTGATGAAATGAAGTTTACTGAATACAGTGGGTTTTGCGTGTTCCGAGGAAGAAATTGTGAATGGAAGGGACAGTGTTTGTTTTTCGCATAGGTTAGGATGTGGTAATTCTTGTGGAAGAGCTGGAAGATCGATGGAGGGTGCTTAGAAAGGGAGGTATGCGAAATTTGATCTCTCCTCGTAAGGTGATTCGCTTTAGATTTGTTTGCATTGGAGAAGGGAGTGGAGTCGAATGAGAAAAATGATCGGAATTAGGGGGAAACAGTGGTAACGAGTAGGATAGAGCTGTATTTGGTGCTCGAGGGCCTTCAGAGTCCCTTCTCAATGATATACAGTCAGTTCCATAAGTATGCGTACCTTCTATGTTCATTGAAAATCTTTGCCTAAATTAAACGATAGACGTGATGTTTCCAAATAAATTTGATCATTATAAATATATACATGTGTAAAGTTTATTCACGTACATATTTATAAATACGAATACTTATAGGATTGACTTGTACATAGCCCTCGTCAAACTTGAAATTGTTTAAATTGTCTTTTTCTCTCGTTGGATCCGCGGACAAAACGTTTGCTACGAGTTCCTGCTTACCATTTCTATAAAGTTCCTCTTGCAACAGTGCATGCAAGTGACATTTCTAAACGACATCTCCACTTACACGCAAAGGAATTACAGTCTGCAAATTGCACACGTCGGTTCATTCGATAAAAAAAAAAAAAAACAAAGAACGAAATGTTCCAACAGAGATGGCCCCGCTCCAAATTAATGAATCACTGCAAAATGTTTTAATAAACAGCGCCGAGTATATTAAGCGCTGAGTGCTGAAGACACGTGAACACGGCCTCCCACGCGTGGAATTAATTAAACCGAACGCATTGTCCCCGCGGTCCATTCACCGGGAATATCTATAAAGCAGCATCGAGCCCCGAATGGACTCATTACGAAAATTGTCGCGGATCTCCGTGAACCTTGCGCTACCGGTTCATCAAGAGAGGTCTGATTAAACGACGGTTCGAGGCGACCAATAGCGAGGCAAAACCCGCGAAACGACGGTGGGGGGGGGGGGCGACGGAGGGCGAAGCAAGCTTGGGTATCTTCGAAGGGAACGAAGGACGAAGGACCCCGATTGGAGGAAGAAGAGCCGACAGAGGGAAAGAGATTGGAAAGAGAATCGGAGATAGGGCAGCGGTGGACCCCTCCGTCCTCAAACCCCTCGTTTCGTCCTGGTTTTCGCAGTTTCTGGTTAGCTCGTCCGAAAGGAAAGCCATTGCAACACCTTACCGGCGTTTCTGCTCCACGGCCGCGGTAGTTACCAAACCGTGGAAAGGAGGACGCCAGAAGAGAGGATAAAACGAGCGGAGGGACCGACGAACTAATCAGACTCCACCAATCCGACTCGTTTCCCCGAGGAGGATGCTTCCTCTCGGTGGACAGGATAATTTAAACTTTCCCTGGACGGACCGACTGCCGCGTATCTCGATCACTCGGCTAAACAGAATTAGATACGAGCATCAAATTCAAACGTTAACCACCTGACCGCTGTTCCCCGACGAATGCTTTCTGTCGGCTGCGACCACTTCTTACTGAGACGAGCCGTTTGTGAGCGCGTTTCGTTCACCGGACGCCCGCTCAATTTCGGCTGGCACCTCCTGGGATTCGTGTAAACCGACACACTGTCGCTGCTGATCTTAATCCACTGGGTACCAGATCGTTGTAACCCGTTCCTTTGGCACGGAATTCGTTACAACTGATACTATACCGAGATTTAGGTCAGTAGGTGCTTTGTTGAGGAAGGACTTGAAGAAGCTCGTGTTGGAAACACTAATTCGTCGTTTGACTAATGACGAGTTTACTGAATTGCAGATTCTGCAAACGAGGTCGCTGTATGCTAGCTTGGTTCGTAAACTGACACCCTGCGGTTACTGCTAGGGCCTGATGATCTTGACCCAATGAATAACAGACAATTGGTCCTTGGATGATGAATTTGTTAGAATTGGTACTGTACACAGCTACTGGTCAGTCGGTGGTTTTGTTGAAGAAGGACTTGAGGAAGCTTTATTGTAATTCGAATTCGTCGAACTTTGACTAACAATGAGTTGCTGAATTGCAGAATCTTTAAACGAGGTCAGTATGTGCTGACTTGGTTCTATAGACTGTTGATTTGGACGCGGGAGCAGATTTGAACTATAATACATGACCTTGCTGTTTGAAGCTTTTAATACAAAGATATGTTTAAAGCTGCTTCTCTATGCCGAAATTTGACTGATTTTAGAGTCAAATAGAGATAGATTCCTATCCATTGATAGGAATTATTAGTACACATGTATTCAGAAATATGTACATATATCGTAATGAATTATGTTGCTCTTTAACATTTTAACACGTTGCCCGCCACGTCACCAAGAAATTGGTGACAGAACTTTCCACTTTGGAACTAAAAGAATCAATTCCAAAGAATTGGATAGAATTCGTGAATTTGACGACATTAAAAAACGACGAATGTTAAATTATCCAATCTTCAATAGTTTCGAGACAAAATTTTAACATCGTAGAAATTTTCACGAGTCTTAGCTTGGCAGCCAACGTATTAAAGAGGAAGATTTGGAGTGAGAATTTTTTCTACTTATTGATTACAATGTTTAACACGTCAGGACTGAATATTTATGTGTACAACAGCTGTGTAAATCATAAACATTATGCTGATACAAAGAGCACAATTTCTGTAAACGTGTTGGCGAAGGATACAAAGTAGACAAGACTGCGAACCACTGATTTAGGAGGAAAACATTCAGAGAAAAGAGACTTATTAGAAATTAGCCACAGTGGCCGAGCTTTGCGCATGCGCATTCTTTCCGTCAGCAACGTGTTTGTAAAAATAATATATTTGTCAGAAAGTTTCAACGTACAAAGAATATACACCACCTCTCTTTACCTGAATTACGTTTGAAGTCAGACAGAACCCGCCATAACAACTGTGTTACAATTTTCACCGCGACTACCGACGAATTAGAGTGGAATTTCCTAACTGCTTTAATAAATTCTCTTGCACATCACAGTGAATTTATTATAAGGCAACGAACGTAACGAGTAGATTTAACAGAATAAAATAGAGCCCAGAAATAGATCAATCAATCTAAAATTTATAAGTTGAAAATATTTTTGATTTCAAATCAAGTAAACGAACTATTAAATCAAAATCTTCTTTTGTGCCGAAGAGTGATTTTATATTCCAATAGATTACATATGCAAATTTTTATCCTACATGAAATGGACGATCTATCTACTGCGATTATGGGTAAAGTGGCACAACTTTCGGGTTTGATTGCGGCGGAAATAAAAATTGAGGCGAAAACATTTCGGAGTTGAATTTGAAGTTGGCGTGAAATAATTCATCTGCCGCAACGCAATTTTGTCGGGAGCGAAAAATTAAACGGCGGTGTTCCGAACAACGTGACAAGATAATTTAAACTTTCGTATACAAATGTCATTCGAGTTTTGTTACTGACTGGGTGTTGCTAGGAGATGACGCTCGCGTACGCCAAGCGTTCGTGGAAACAGAAATACGCTCATGGGACCCGTTCAAAACTCGAATCAGCATGTACTCCACTGTAACCAAGAACCACGACACCTGGATATGATTGATGAACTTTCAGTTTTCCTTTGGGCTATTCCCATATCTGTTTCTGTTTATTTGCTCCGCGAAAGACGCTCGTGAAACAAGGTTTGTCAACCTGTTCACTGCTGAATTAATCAGAGGTAGAAATAGCTTGTGTTTAATCAATTTCACAATGTATTCTTTGGTAACGTACAAATATACTGTAGACGTTTATGCAAATCTTGTAAACGATACAACGTGTCTTGTTTATGTTTACACGTACTCATAGATTTCCTCATAAATGCATTCAAGCATCTACTTGCAAATGTCGACATAAATAATGAAAATATTTATCTTGTGTGCATG
The DNA here is from genome assembly GCF_026283585.1 of Hylaeus volcanicus. NCBI lineage: Eukaryota > Metazoa > Arthropoda > Insecta > Hymenoptera > Colletidae > Hylaeus > Hylaeus volcanicus. Next base: position 25,824,748 of record NC_071976.1, read on the forward strand.
TGCACGAAAATGTATTTCTTTATTTATATGAAAATATTGTATGTACGCATTTACACTTACAATGTATCATATTTCACACGTGAATCATAATTAAAAATAATGATTGAAATATTAGAGTCTAAATAATAGATCAATCATTCAAGCAAACCATTGTTTACATTATATATCGTATATTTGAAAATGAACCACATGAAGGTCTCCAAAGAAAGACAACATTTATTTAGATACCCTCGACTTCAAATTATGCAACGAAAATTCCTCATTTCAACGCCTATGACTATTCTAGCGCCAATGAATTTTCACCAAGTCGCACCTTTGCCATTTTCATCGTTTCCGATTCAAATCCTGCCTTCGTTCTGATTTTCTGTATCAGATTTCCGCCACCGCGCGTGTCGCTCCTATTTCAAAAGGGCGGTTGCAGCCACCCGCTGGCCCTTCAATTTTTTCCTAAATGTTTTTCATACGCAGCTGGACAATGTTTTCGCGGAAACACCCCCCCCCCCCGGTACAAAAAATAGCGCGCCAGCTATCTCGGTTCTATCGACTGCAAATGCAAAAAAACAACGGATCCCCGGGTCGCGGCGCGTTTTACAATCGAAATATCGATCATCGGGCCGATACATCGCCAACGATAAATGTCTGCGCACGGCCGAGTTTCCAAGGGGCATGCGGTTCTCTGTACACAGAACGCGGATTTTCGGTGACGTTGCTAAAGCCCCGCATCAACAAACTCGATCGAACTTTAGCTCTGTCTTCCGGTCCGTTCAACCTTCTCCTTCCACCCCCGTCCATCTCTCATAAAAGACACCCGAGATTCGATCAGAGATCAAGTATAAATCGGCACATGGTAGACAGGAAATGGCATTCGTCGTATTGAAATCAGAGAACGAGAAGTCGAAAATCAAACGAAATGAGGTAACCTAAGAATTTTTGCATGAGCTTGTAGGTGAATGTTTCTGGAATGAGGGAAAAATTGCGGAGGGAGAGTTCGAGAAAATTTCGGGTTGGGAGAATTAATGAAGTGTGAGGTAGGCTTTTTGTAGATGTACTCGAGTTTTTACTGATCTTTTAAACTTATTTAGTTATTTAAAATATTCGCAATGAAGCTTAAAGAGTGCGATGTAAAAATTTAGATTAAGGAAGATCGAAATAAAAATAGATATATATTTATAACACATGTATTGTCAGCCATTTCGACGAGGATGGGCACAGATCAAACTTCGTACTAATTTTTATTAAATTTTTTCCATCTATAGATGCATTTAGAAGTATTTCAATAAACACAGTACAAAATTACAAAACTCTTCGAAGCAAGATTCTCTATTAAACCCTCTGGACTACAATTTATTATAGGACCGTGCGTGCCATATTCAGGTAAAAAATTCCTTACACACTTTCATACGACATGTATGACTCGTGCTTTTCATGTTCGATTCAAATTCTATACCACCAGTCTCACACGTTGTTACTGGCTATAGGGTTAATCTCTAAACAATGAAACTTTTGATAATTTATTTTCAGATCCTTCTAAAATCAAAATGACCCCTCAAAATCAACATATCCACTCAGGATAGCATTCCAGCAACACACAGATCAAAACCAAAGAACTCTCGAAAGCACCGTGCATACATTCAATTCCTAAACATCCGAAAGTTTTCAGAATTTATTTAGCGTTTCCCTCTCATGCGTCCTGATTATCCCCCGTTTAAACGTGTCAGAATTCAAAGCCAACGTGTTCGCGATGCGGATCCCGTGAACTGGCGCGTAACTTCGTCCCCGTTCGCTCTAACAGAAGCAAAAATTCACCGATGACGACGCGCACGAGGCAATTTAACTTTCACGAGCGGAGCCGAATGCGAGCTGCTGCTCGACGCGATGGTTGATCCGCTCAACGTCAGAACCTTTTGACAGAAACGTCGGTAGAAGTAGTCAGAGAAAAAGGCATGCCTCCGCCGTGGGTTTTATCGCCGCGCCGCTCCTAACGGAATACGTTATTCCCTTAACTGGTTACCAGTCAAAATTTGTCTGACGAAACGAATCGGACCATCCGCCGGATAGTGACGGTAGAAATAATTTGACGTTCCGGGGATGATATCGATTCGTGCCTAGTGAACGGGTGTTTACGGTTTAATGATGCGCGATACGGGGGACGAAAATGGACAGCAATATAGCGGAAAATATTGAACGATCAACTACCCAGGACTGAGATTAAAATGATTCTCGTTGCTCTTTTAAAATGGTACAACTGATTCGATAGGGAAAATTCATCGGGTGATGTATGATAGATGGTAGGGGTTGCGTAGGGTTGGAAAGTTTATGATGGTTTGATGAGAGCTTTCAGTTGTGTTTTTAATATTTGCCTTAACCACCCTTTTAAAATCTACGTACGAAAAGTTTTATTGTGAGTATAGTCAACGTCTCTGTTATCCACATGTTTTTATGAGACTTATGATTATATCTTTTTTTTTTTTTTTTACCCAAATGAAAGGAATGACAGTGAATTTAATATCCTATGGGGAACAAATTTTAAATTCTTCAAATTTCATTACTCTACTGTAGTATGAATATTCTCACTGCTGAATTAATCAGTAAGTGGTAAGAAAAAGATTCTGCACTGAAATACTTTCACCATTTCTTTTTACCACTTATTCATATATATTTAAGAATTATATCTATAAGTAAAAATTCTTATAAAATTGACCAGGAAATATCAATGAATCCGTGCACAGTGTTTTCTTTACCTACGTATGCGACATGATTAAAAATATTCGACAATTTTTATAACTTTTATGTAAGCTTTAAAGAGAAGCAATATTATTTTAGAAAGATACATATTCCGCGTAATTTGGCCAACCATGTAACACAGAGCGTTCAATTCGAGCAAAAATCTCCGCCACCACGCATACGGTTATTAATATTACTGATCGATAATGTGAAGAAATATTTGCCTCCACCCCGTCAATGAAGATCAAAACCGAAGCACGATTAACACCGACAAATGGAAATCAACACGACCTGTATCGGCGCGTTACGCCCCCGAAACGAAATGTAATGGTGAAATTTCACTACAGAGAAATTTCATTTCGCGCGACGACCAACGATAAATTCGTGAAACGTTTACAATCGTTCCAGCGTGAAAAATCGATTGTCTTCGTTTCGTTTGTGTTCCGTGTATTTTCAAGCGATACGCGACCTTTTTGAAACCCATTAATCCACGATGTCCCGAAAACAGGACAGTACGAAATTTCTAAAATTACGAATAAAATGTTTGTCGTTTTTACAATGCAGGAACGACACTGAAAAATGAGCCCAATAAGTCAATTCCGTCCTGTAAATAAAAAGAGATACCAACTCTGGTGGTTTTTGGAGATAAACATTCATCTTTATGTTCCTGATGAAAATTATTCAAATGCTCTCAATTCAAATATTTCTTCTACGAACTCGTAACTAACGAATTGATGATTTCGAACTTTAATTTATTTTACGTGGACTGTATCATATTTTAAATTGCGATCGAAACATATCATAGAGATTTAGCCCATAAAATTAAATAGAGAATTCCGTTGCTCCATTTGCGTAAATATTCTATTAGTTCCACTTGAAACACTAAATGGCAGGCACTACTAAAAACTTCCCTATTTATTATACTACTCTAAAATATAATATTTTCTAATTTTTCATCTGGTTAAATCAATATTTGCAGATAAGGATTTACATGAAACTAGAATCGATGCAATTTTTATTAATAATTCCATTAAAGAGTAGAAATATGAGAATTTTAACAGTGCTTTAACGTCAAAGCGCGACAACGTTCACCTCCGTAGTTAAATAATCGTTAGGCACGAAAATGTCGCACATCCTCGCGAGGCGTATCGGTGAAAATGAGTCGACGATTTACGAGAGTGCCATTGGGGGCGCTTAAACATCTTTATTTCGCTGCCATTTCCCGTGGAAATTTATCGGCGGTCCGTTCATTTTTGCGTGTCCCCCACAGCTACAAAATGCTCTCGTTAATCGAGGGGCTTACGTCAATTACGCTAATGAGCGCCGGCAACGATCACGGACGGCCAAGGATATTATTAGCAAAATTAACGTTTAAATCAACGCTTCGTTGCCCCCTCCGCGAATCCGTTTCGTCCTGAAATTTCCCCGTTTACATTCAGCATCGAGCGCTGAAACCATCCCCCCATACGAGTAATCAAATTGAACCGCCATCTCTTTTGCTACTCCGAACCACTTTCTGGCGCATCTTTTCACATCGCCGGTTCCACGATCGAGTTTCCCGCGATTATCGTGCACTCTACGTCGTACGGGTCAACCGGGAGGGGGTTATCAATATTCGGCGACGAAGCTCGAAACGATACGAGCCACCGCATGCGTGGAATATGGATTCGATTAAACAGAAACGAATAATATACTCACCGCCCCTCGGCGTGTCGGTGGGGCCGGAGCGTTGTCGCAAACCTGAAAAACAGAGAATGAAATGTTTAACAACGGGTCCGTGTAAATACTTGTTCGCAGTAATTATTAGGAAATGTGCTCTATTTGTAAGAGCTCTTAGAAATTCTTGCTTTAGTTTATGGGGTTTTTGTGTATTTTTACTTGGGCACTATTTTATGTAGTTTCTGGGAATTTTTATACCGTTGTATGGTTAGTGTACCTGCTACTATATAGCACTGTTACTATGCTACCGACTATCCGTGATTATTCAATTTAATTTTTTTTATCATCATTCATTAATCCAAGTCCATATTATTTTTTGCCTGCGGTAGTGTCGATATAATATATTTATACTTGAGGAGGACCCCACGAAAGTGGAACCAAAGTATCGAATTTAATCTCAATTTTACTTCCAAACCCCTTATTAACGATGAATCTTCACAAGTTTGCAGTACCAAATATAAGATAAAAGACGTAAAGTATAAGTAAACTGGAGAAAAAGTTCAAAAGAAATTTCACGAAACTGTTTAATAATACTAAACACACAAGGACAGACCTCAATGACATTTGTGGATTAATGAGAGCGTTAATCGTGATCGTCTAGGCGTAAGATACGAATAACATTGCAAATTCAACGTATCGCGTGCAGACAAAACGGGCCAGAAGAAATTGTTCCCGCGAATCGGACGGGAAACAGGGACGCAATCAAAACTTTCGAGTTCCACGTAGGAGCGTTTCGAAGCTCTCAGGCCTGAAAGGCCTTCCGACTCTCGCAGCTTCCTCCCTCCTCTGTCTTCCTCTCAACTTCCCCTAATGTAATGGCTAAATTAATTTTCAGAAATACTCGAAAATTACCGCGAAACTTGCCAGGCCGTAGCAAGTACTCGAGATAGCGCGCTCGATCGATACCTCGAGGGGCTGATGCACATCACTCGCGTTTTAATGAGTCTCATTTTTTAAACAATTAACAGAGGACTCGTAATAGGGAACGGAGGAGCGTCTTTCTATATCAAGTAAATTAAATTAAGATTCTAACGAATTAAATAATATAATATATACTGAATATAATATTTTCTTTGCTGCTTCAGTAGCTTTAAACTCTTGCTTCCAGTAGTGACGTAAAAGTACTCGAATCTCAACATTTTCCATGATTTTACTGAAAGGAAAAAAAAATTAAACGATCAATAAATCAACGTAGCTAATTATTAAATACGAAATAGCTTTTCAAAAGCTACAAAATGATACATAACACTTGTATAAAAATGCCACAAACTGTAACAACGTAAAAAACGTACGAACTTTTGGTTCGCTCTAATATCATTCAAAGTACACAATCTTCTTATAGGAAAAATGTACGATCATTTGGGAATATTGTATATGAAAATAACGAAGGATACGGATCCACCTAATAGTCCGACATGTCGTAAACGTAGACGTCCCCGATGGATGAGATAGGAACTAATCTTAACAGGTCCGGAAACGCTATCACCGCTAAACTTTGATCAGAGCCAGCAACTTCCGTAGCAATCAAATTTCAGGAAGTCTTTGGCCACATTAAATCAATCAGCGAGCAATCAAGTCCAATTTGCGAGAAACGCCAGTGCTCGATCGGATTATCTAAGGAATTCCAGAAAATACACAGTCTATTCATTTCACTGCGACTCGTACATCTCTGTTTATAAATGTGTGGACACCTAACAACTTCAAGTAATAATTAATATACCCCGTATATTATTATCATAAATTGTGTACTGTAATCTAGTATTTTACTGCAAACTAAATACAGAAACACATGTGGTATTTATTAATATACTTATGAACGGGGGTGTACGTAGACACTAAAGTTGGTATGGATAGTTTTTGCAATATAATTACAAAACATGTTTGGTTTTTTTGTTCTATGTTGAAATCTGTGTGCTCAATCCTTTCGGCCGTTTGAGGCTCCGCGTAAAAAGTCCTTTGAAATTGAGTACCGAAGCCGCCAAACAATTTTGTGTTTACACATTAATATGGATTTAATGAAATACCCTCCTTGAATTTTTCACTGCTTTTAATAAGTTTCTGAGAAAAATTCTCGAATGTAGCTTATTTTGGGAGGACCTAGAGTGGCCTTATTCCTTAATGGGCAGGATTATTCTACGTTATTTGGTCAAATTTTTGATCAGCCTAGAACAAGATTTTTTTAATCTTCAAGCTAATTAAGAGCTAAAAAAGTCCTTCTAAATCTATTGCGATTCTCAAACGATTAATACAGTCGGTAAAAATCATCAGACAACGTCCTCGCGCAAGAAACAAACCCCGAGACGAAGAGCGACGGTAAAATCCGCGTCGCGGACTCGTCGGAGAAAAATCGTAAAAAGCTCACCCTCGACCCGAAGGGAGCGAAGGCGCAAGGTGTTCCAACTGGCTTTTCTCACTCGACTCCACGGTGTTTCTCGTTCGTCGAACATAAACGGTAAACTTAACGTACTTACAGCCCTATCGGAGCGAGATCCCCATCATGTGCGCCCGTTTTATGTCTCCTTCGTGCCTCTTACTCTCGCTTCCTCTCCCTCTCGCTCTCTAGGCCCTCCCGTCGCTCGTTGCTGGCTGTGTAAGCGGCCCGTAACTTTGGCATTCAAACTTTATCTACGGTACTTTTTGAGCGTAACGTCAACCCTACAACCCCGCGTGGCAGCCCGTCGAACTCGCTGAATTACAAATCGGACGTGGCGCGCGCGGGGATAAAAGCGACGCGGGTCCAACGAGGGGGAACGAAACGAAAGAAAACAGAAAGAATCGTAGGAAAAGTGGGAAGAAAGCCTTGGCCAGAGCGAGGCCGGGGGGAAAAAACGAAGAAACGCGACGAAGGGGGATAGAAACGAGGGTATTTCAATCTCGTTCGTTGCCTCCGCGGCGCACTCCGGCGCATCGGGTTCGAAAACTTTCGCTTCCCGGCTCGTCCGGCTGACTGAGTTTTTCGAAGCGGTATAGAAACCAGATCCTGGTTCAGGGATGGTGCACATTGGCGACAAACCGCGTCGCGATGGAAATTGTTGGCCTGCTTTTCGAGACTATTTAATCGATGGTGGTTCGTACGGACTGGGTTAAATGTAATCGTACGGTTCTATTAAACAGCCTTTGGACTGTTTCAATTTTACATAAATTATCTACTTTAAATTAAAGCAAGGTTTGACAATTGACCTATTTTAGAGAATTTTGTTTCGAGTCATGGATATAACGGATATGGATTAACAAAATGGATTAAAAATTTATTTGTTGTATTGTTCAATATGTACAGCGAGTCCCGTAATTATTCATACTCTCTATGTGTATCGAAGATATATGTCTAAAATAAATGATAGTTTTGATGTTTCTAAATAAATGTTTAGGAATGTATGCAGGTAAACGTTTATTCGTATACATTATTGTAAAGAAACATTTATTTATAAACATCAAAACTATTATTTAAATTAGACAAACTTCTTTAAGAGATATGGTAGGTACGAATTCTTATGGGACTGACTATACAGGGTGTCGCAAAAGTCGGGAAGGAGCCGGAAATGGGGGGTAGCTGGGACGATTCTGAACAACAATTTCCTTTGCAAAAATGTCGGATGGGGCTTCGTTAAGGAGATATTAAGAGAAAACCCCGACCAATCAGAGCGCGCATAGACCGTTCGAGCGGCCGCGGTAGCGAAGGCTACGCGCTAGGTGGCAGCGTCAATGTCCTTCGATGCACGTCGAGGTCACTTGTTCGCGTACAAGCGCGGCCGCCAGCGCGTAGCCTTCGCTACCGCGGCCGCTCCAACGGTCTACGCGCGCTCTGATTGGTCGGGGTTTTCTCTTAATATCTCCTTAACGAAGCCCCATCCGACATTTTTGCAAAGGAAATTGTTGTTCAGAATCGTCTCAGCTATCCCCCCATTTCCGGCTCCTCCCCGACTTTTGGGACACCCTGTATATATGTAGTATCCGCCCCTCCCATACCCAACAATAAGGAGTCAAATAAGAACGCGAAACGTAGGCTACGGGATTGGTCGCGTAGGTAAAGCGCTCGACTGTGGATCCGAGGATCGTGGCGTCGAATTCCCGTGCCTTATTTTTCGTTTAGACTCCTACATATAGGGGCTCGTCCGGGATGGGGGGTTACAGCGGCAACTATACCGAAGAGGACCGGCCAGTGACGATGAGTGACGATGAACAACAATGAGAAACGAACGACGGTGTCGTGTTGACGGTCGAGCGGGCAGCAGTGAGGCGTCGAGAGAGAAAGAGAGAGGGGAGTACACTCCAGGGAAGGGGCAACTTGAGGTGTTGTCGGAGTGGGACTCCCAAAAAGAGGAGAAACGGCGAAAGAGGGAGGGCGCGCACTGCTGTTGAGACGCAACAATCGAAAAGACGGACATTCGAGGGCGAATGTCAATTCAGGATGGCCGAGTGTAGTGTCCGCGCCTCCCATACCCAACAATAAGGAGTCAAATAAGAACACGAAACGTAGGCTACGGGATTGGTCGCGTAGTTAAAGTGGTCGACTGTGGATCCGAGGATCGTGGGTTCGAATCCCCGTGCCTTATTTTTCGTATAGACTCCTACTTACAAGCGGCCGCGCTTGTACGCGACAAGTGACCTCGACGTGCATCGAAGGACATTGACGCTGCCGCCTAGTGCGTAGCCTTCGCTACCGCGGCCGCTCGAACGGTCTACGCGCGCTCTGATTGGGTCGGGGTTTTCTCTTAATATCGACTTAACGAAGCCCCATCCGACATTTTTGCAAAGGAAATTGTTGTTCAGAATCGTCTCAGCTACCCCCCACCCCCATTTCCGACTCCTCCCCGACTTTTGGGACACCCTGTATATGTATTTATATTAGGTGAACTGAAAACACTCTTCCTGCCTTATTTGCTACTCTCAACCTCTAATTCTATGCATTTCCACCACGCTGTGCAGCATCCACCGCCATCGATTCCTAAAATGTCTCTGTTCAGAATAAACGAGTGCTTTCTCGCCTGATCCACAATCGCACCATTGGCCCGCGCTTCTCGTTTCTCTGCAGGTGTCGAGAAAACAGGAATTACCTTGCCTCTCGGGAGTTTGTTTTAACGAAGCGGCCCGATGACGTGTATATACTTTTTGCCGCGACGGACAGGGGAAACTTTCCTCGCTCTTAATTCTGTTTACAGTAGCAATGAGAGCTCGTCAGAAGTTTTGCGAGCGGGATAGATTAACGAGCGCAGTCATAAATTCTCGAATTCCGGGCGAGCAACCGGCGGGATAAGCGTTACTTAGGCTATTATCGCGATTGCAAAATGGATTGGACTCTAACGAAATTACGATCCAGGCGTTAATCATTATCGCAACGGTAAATCCTTGACTGGGGTCGCTTCCATGGTTCAGACTCGGCGATTTCGACGCAGATTCGACGAGACGTGGTGCGTATTTATGCGCGAGAGCGGAGGAATCGAAGTCTTTGATAGTGCGTTTAGAATTTTAAGTAAAAAGGTCTTTGTAATTGTTCAGTCATTTCACTAATCTCAGTAGATTTTTTCTTCATGATCTTCGGTGTCAAATACTAAGAATATACATTCAAATTTTCTTCGAATTAATTTATTCGTAAGTTATTGTATAGCAATTTTTGTTAAGGAAGCACTCATCTTGTTTAGAATAATTTTTGTTTTACATTTGAATGTAAACATTCTTAACACTTCATATTGAAAAAGAACCAAGGCGAAAACCTATAAAGAAATTCAAACAAATTTTATAATTTTATAAACCCCTCGCGTTCTAATATATCAACATTTTGCCAAATAATTTTAGTTTTTTTCACAAGTTGACGAGTACGTGTTAATTATATAACGTCCCTGATAACCAATAACAATATTAATGACGGTCGGCAGCACCATTAACCTGAGATATCAAAGTAAATCCCTTGCTAGTTGTTCGCAGAAAAAATATTCGGCCCATAGAGGGTTAAATCAAGAATTTCTAGGAAATTCATATATAAAATGAAAACAACTACAATAAATTCTGAAGATGGAATAATAACGCATCGAACTTCACGCTACATCGCCCTGTAAACGACACGCACAATTAATCCTCGTTACTACGCCATCGAAGCTCTCTATAAAAATCTCAAGAACCTTTTCTCACGAAACAAAGACAGTAACTTAAAAAAATCTGTAAAAATTCTCGAGCCTAACAACTGGTCCAACTACCACCGATACCACGAGAGAAGGAACCGCGAGCCAATTTTTCGGAGCACCCGCGCAGTAACGATGACGTCGTAAAATTATTGTTATAATAAACGACTGTCTTTACGTGAGCTTCTTAACGGCGCGGCCCCGTGAACGATAAAGTGCACGGGTTTTCGAACCCATAAAAGTCGTCGGAGACGGCACGATTCGGTCGGGGGAACTGCCAGGGGAAACGGTGGAACCCTTCGCCATCGAAGACATATACGACGACAGCCGATGGTTGCCACTTCTATAGGTAAGTGCAGCTCGCTGGCAGGTTCTTAGATCCCAACGACAATATGTATCGAGCGTATGTATGTATGGGTGGGTTGTAAGTTCAACAGGGAAGGGGAGCGAGAAAGATAAGAGGAACGTGGGTAGACTCACTACTCCACGGTGCCGATAAGAGATCACACCTAACTTAACCTCGTCTTTGCCCTAGGACCAGGGAGCAACCCCTGCCAACGAGTTCGTGGCTGGAGGAACTGGTGTCTTCGCTGATACCACCGCCGTCATCTTTAACCCTCGCAAGATTTCGTTTATTGTATGCATTGTTTGTAAGTTATTTTATCATTGCAGAGTATCCAATGGGTTTGCAAAAGTATAATCGCGTTTATTTTTGTCTACATGAAAAATGTTTTTGATTCTCCCACTCACGGAGACTTTACTCTTCGATCTGCATATCGACAAAAATGGTCATCACCCAAGGGATAAGTTTATACTCGTTTAATTAAAATCTATCGTATGTAACAGGTTTGCATAAATAATATAATCGTCTACGTGAAGTGAAGAATATTTTTGAATGTTTCAGTTCGGTCTTCGTCAGGTATGCATCTACAGCAATGGCCACCATCGAAGGGTAGCTTATACTAATACTTTATACTCAAATTAGAATTGAATATTCGAGACTAACTGGTACAAACAATTTACTATATGAATACATAAAAAAAAGCACAAAACGTGCATCAATAAACTCTCTTCCGATATGATAATCAATTAAATTCCATCGTGTCGTTTATAAATATCGTATAGGTTCCGACACAAAGAGTGGAAACATGTAAACATATACAAAATAATAATATTCTCATATTTAACGTATTTCGTTGGCATAAATATTATGAATTCTCTCTTAGAGCAGCGAAACAATGAAAGCGGAGTACCCGGAGCGAATTTTTCAGAAACACTTTCCCACACGTAAAATGCAATCACGTTGGCACACGCTTTATTTAATTTCGCGTCGATAAAAGATTTTCGGCGAACGGTTCCGAAATGATAAAACGAGCCGAAAGCCGTTACGCGTTCGCACTTACGAAAATTAAAAAAAAAGAAAAAAGATGGAAGATATGAACGACCTAATTCGCCGACAGAATGAAACAATAGGAACGGCCCATTGAAACGTTCTCACTATTTAGGTATATTTCGGTGTAATTACGGGTTAATCCGTTTTACCACAAATTTGCTCAACAATCGAACGTATTCCACGACTGGTCGCGAATTCACAGCGGCCTCGACTCGAATCGAATGTAATTTACCAAGCGAACAAATTTCGCTACCCCTCGCACGACGATCGAGCAGCCATTTCCCTGTGACCCTTTTTGTTATAATACAGGGTCTTTCCATTCAAATATGGAATATCCTTTCGTTTTTAAATCCCGAGGCATTTGTAAACCATCGAACATACCTGACTGCTGGCACAAGTACAGGTATTTATTAAAGTGTGGGAACCGCCTTAAGGTCGATTCAGATTATACGACACGGACCGTCACGTTCCGGCAACGACACGTACCGGCACTGACACGACAAAACATTAAAATACGCGTTTTAATGGAACTATTCACACTATTCCCGTTGACGGAACGTTCAGGTCGGTGTCTGTTAAGTGTGAATAGTTCCATTAAAACGCGTGTTTTAATGTTTTGTCGTGTCGGTGCCGATACGTGTCATTGCCGGAACGTGACGGTCCGTTGTCGTATAGTCGGAATCGACCTTTAAGCGGTTATTACACTAATTGAGCTTCTTAACAATTCCTTTATATTTCACAATCGTATCATAACTCTGCGCTTCTTATTTGTGGCTGGCCACTTTAAATCGTAATACATGACTTCTCATCTCTATAGGGGCCCATTTGTACTTCGTATTGGAATAAAAATACCAAGTCCTTTTTTCTTAAAGAGAACATTGTTTAAACCGAAACTTCTTAATGGAAGACCCTGTACATATTCGAGTGGCGCAAAAAACGCTCAAGTCCCATTTTGGAAACGTTGTTACTGGGGGCGGAGGAGAATAATGCGATCGGAACGAGGAAAAAAGATTTGAAAACAAAAATAAAAAAAATAAAATAGCTGCAAGCTGTTGGCACAGACCCCACGCACGGTGCAGCGCGCATATAGTTTATCTAAATGGATCGTTCCTATGCACACAACACCGTTCTTCGACCCGTTCCTTTTGCTCGTTGACGCTGCTCGATGCTTTTAATAACGGCGTCACGAGTGATTTTCGCAGTCGGGAATTATTCCAGTAATTCGGAACATATATTCACTTACCATATTCTGCGTAACTGTTCTCTTCAATAAAACTACACATGATTACAGTTAAACTTAAAAATGAATAATATAAAATAGCTTGAATAAAGAAACCTGAAGCCTCTTTTGGAAAACTCTGTATAATCAGAAAATATCTTAACCTACACAGTCGTGTGTGTCCCAATTACTTTGGACGACGCAGCCCCTATTTTACTTAAATAATAAATATTGGCTTCATACGCAGGTAATAATAACTTATTTTCGCGGCAGTTAATTTCTTCCACATTATCCAAACAAAACCTTTTCAAAAGAATAATTTGCTTGCAAACTAACTATTCTTTGGCCATGTTAGCTTTTGTCCGTATGACCTGAAAACTTTTTTGTTATTTGTTCGTGAAATGATTTTAATAATATTCCAATGCTTACAAGCAGTCGAATAATAGAATGTAGAAACAATGTACACTTTTAATTCGATCCCTACACTGCATATATTTGTAAGGAATTAACAAAATTGATTCCATATTTTAATTAAAACTTGCTTTACGTGGATAGCAGAGGAAGTGAATGATATTTTAATTCGAGCTAGTCGAGATAACGTTTTCACTAAAAAAAAAATCCATCCGTTGACGGACAGAGGTTACTCATTATTTTAGTTCTTTATCTTTCATTCGGATAAAATTATGTTTGATGAATTTCTCCTCAACTATAGCGCTCAGTGGGGCATCATTATACGTAGATCAAAGGGAAGCCCAAAAATTCGTCACTGCTGTTCGTTTGAAATACACGAAAGAACAAGTCTATTATTGTGAAAACTCAGCATGCAATACCAATCGTTAACATTGTTTAATCAAACTTTTTATAGTGTATCTACAAAATATAGTTGTGTTGCATACATGTTATGTAAAACATTTTGTTGTTCTTTATATGTAACAAAGTGCAAAATCATATTAGAAGCTTGCTTGAAAAAAAAAAAGAAAAATATATCAAACGCTTCTATTGAAAATAAAATCGATATACAACCTCTCTTTTGGAAAAGAACATAAAAGAACACGAAGAATAAAAATATTAATTAAAATAAATGTTGGCACGTATATTATTCAGATCAGGTGGAATTTAAAAATTGTTTCCTCATATAAAGCCCCTGAATTCAATTTCCCATTCTACGTGCTTCGATAAGTGCATTTCCATTGATCGAAATCGAGCTTTTACGCGCTATCAACGAAAGAAAAAAAAGAGACGCACTCCTTGCGATTCAACGTTCAGCTGCAACGGAATGCGCAATGTGCGAGATCGAATGTGGAATATCGTTATCAAAGGGAATGGAATCGGCGATACTGGTCCGAAAGGGAATTAATATCTCATTCTTCGATGGGGTGTTCTTTCTAGCCGACCTGGAAACAACGCTCAATCGGCGTATAAACCCACCAGGATTATTTATCTTGGGTAGCAGCGAAATTTCTATATTCGAACAACGTCAAATGCAGTGCGCGTATGGTGGGCACGCTGACCCGTTTATACTGTCGTAAAATCAATTTACCGATGCACGTGGGATTACTAATCGTTCGGTGGAATTAGTTCCGTTAGCCCATTTAAAGAGCGACAATTATTGAAACGCATCTGAAATAAAATACTGATACCGTGTATCTCTAAATCCTTTCCATAATCCTAAATTATCCTAAATTACGACAGACGAAATATCTGTAAAATCACTGAAATTAATTGCGCCCTACGCTAACGATTGGTAACTACGTTGGTTGTCTACTCAATTCGAGCATAATTGACCGGTCAAGAGTAAACTTGTGTTTTCACTTGCGTTATCTATTTTAATTTATGAAACCCACGATGATATTGCAGAAGCTTTGCTCATCGTGTTTAGCCCTGTCGATTTTTCATTCTATTTCAACAATAGAATATACTTTTCTCGGTATTTAGGTTTATATCACTCGGTAGTTCTGTAGTACAAAAATTACGAAATAATAGTAAAATTGCCGGCCAACAATCTGTTAATATATCCTAACGTAAAAAGTTCTTTTCTATAGTAGATCCTCTTAAATAAACAACCAAATAAAGTGTCAAGGATTACCATAAGTTAACAACCAAGTCACCGACCCATCGCCAGAAAATAAACACCAAGTACTCCCCCTTGCAATCGCCAATAAAATTTCCATTCCCCACTGGAACCGCTCCCGAAACCACTATCGCCATTGTCCCCGCGTTAAACGTCGAATTGACCGTTTCTAGTCGCCCCTCCCACGCTCGACGGAATGCTTTTTAACGCGTCACCTCGATAATACAACGGACAAATCATCCACGTTTTATGCAGCCACGTCGAAAGTAACGAGCGCGTTCGCCGCGGCATTCAGCAATTTCGCATATGTTCCGCGCGACCCGGCAGCCCACCGCTGTATGCTCGTTCGCGTGCAATACAGAGCTGAACTGAACTGTATCGTCGAAAATACGAAAATTCATTCGAAATTCCCATGGCGCCATTCGCCGCGCGGGATATTTTCGAGCGTGACGATGCAACTGGACAAATCGACTTGGGGTAGGTTCGGTTTCGATGGGGCCAGCGCACTGTAAACGCTTAGGGGTGCTTGCATACCTGCTGCAGAGCTGACCGACACCCGTAAAGGCACGGGCGAGCATGAAAGCGAGTCTGGATCATCGACCTACCAGTGAATTCTTTTTTATTTCCTGGGAAATTTGGAGTTGTGGCTAAATGAACGTTTGAGCTGGATTGTTGGTAGGTAAGTGATTTTATGTTAGCAAGTAGTTTAGACTCTTGTACTCCAGCTCTGGTAGAGATAAAGAGCTCGGACTGCAGCGACGGTGACAGTCAAGATGATTGAAAAATGAGAAGTTATTTATTGAAGATATCCATGTGACGAATAATTTCTATTATTTTCAGTATTTTTTAGAAACGAAGAAATATTTCTATTCTCATAGCAGAATTCATTTTACTTTTGCATGCATGTCACGAATGCCTTTGTCGAACTCCTTGTCGTAATAGTTATATTACTTTCAGTATTTTTTAGAAACGAAGAAGTATTTCTATTCTCATAACAGAATTCATTTTACTTTTGCATGTATGTCATGAATGCCTTTATCAAACTCTTTCAGCCCCTTAACCTACACGCTACCTCCCGATTACTCGGGTCATAGTAAACAGGAAGTTAGGAAATCCGAACCAAGTACCATCAAATTCCTTACCACGAGTCTCACTCGTGATTATAGGCCAAACAATGATGTGCAATTATGTGTACGGAGGATGGAAATACATTGAACGGTGGTCTTCTGTATTATACAAAAAATAAAGACCTAGATTTATTAAATCCTTATGTAGGAGAGGTATGTTATTATACGAGCAATCCTTCGTCACGAGTAATTTTTGCATGAATCCGTAAAATGAAACGAGGTATTCCAATGCTAAAAGGTTTCCTATCTATTTCTCGATAACGAAGCCTCCAATCGAAAAATGAAAAGTAGTTTTTCGATTCATATTGACACGAGGAGTGAACCCTGAAAGAAGGTTCCATATTTTTAGAAATTCAACCTACATCCTGTATCCTGAATTAATTTACATTCACCTAAGCACCTTTATACAATTCTGGTAAAGTCGACTCTACGCAAAGCGGGCCATATAAGAAATTCGAAAAGCCATATGGGACCTTACAATGGCGAAAGGTCCCGCACATCTGGACCGGTGCATTTACATTCGCCCGCGAATAGCCGAGATTTCCGCATTGCACGCTTGGATCGTACTAAAAATTAAATCGACGCTTAAAACAAAGCACGCGCGCGGATATCACTGCTAATGAATATGCAGAAGCGGCGCGGGCTTTTCATAAGCATTCCGGGTCGCAGGATTTCAAACCCCTCTGCCGTGCCTCGCGCGAAACTAAATCGTTAAAACAAAATTTAATCTCCCGATACACGTGTGTCCCTGTTTCCGTACGCGGGAAATCTCAATGAAAGGACGGAAGGGTTGACGTCTAAGGAAAAATTGATCGCTTGCACGTTCGTTGACCGCTTTTCGCTCGTGGTGGGGACGAAATTAGAACGTGAATTCGCGATGAGCAATCTATCACGCCTCGAGAATGGAAATTGCCGTCGAGACACTGTTGATTCTAATTCTTGAATCGGAGTTTGATGAATAATAATCATCCTGCTAGAGGTAATTGGGCGATCTTTCCAAGTGGTCTACGCCTGTGTTTGTTTGCGGGGATATCCTGAAGCGACGCTGCCTAGGGAATACCGTGAACCGTTGGACGCTGATTTTAATGAAAATTTGCATGAATGATCGTTGCTCTAAGAAGCCTACTGTATGTCGTATTTTCTACGTTTCGATTTTAACACATTTAGAATATTTGTTGATACGAACCACATCCAATAAACGATACAAGTTTGTGTTCCTTCCTAAAATATATTTTTCTTCGCAATAATTCATATTTTAATTACGCATGCTTACCATGTGTTCATTAAATTATGAGAACAGTCGTCCGTCCGTTGCAAGCAATTATGCAAAAATGATTAATCGATAAACTTTTCGTCCACAATTATCAGATCCTCTTCGGTAGATTCCATAATGTATAAAGATTCAAATTCAGGTGCAAATGATAAGTGGAAATAATTCGACCAATCCATTGCGCAGAAAAAATTGTCCGTGTTATTCAGTGAGTTCCAGTTTGAATCTACAGTTCAGCAACATACTATTTTTATTATCCTCCCAGCTGTAAACTCTTGGAATTATCAGCTTTCTCACAACGCGATTTCCCGAATCACGTGTGCGTGGCACGCAAGGAAAGCTCGATAATAATCGATAACTATAACAAATATTGAAAGACGTAACGAGACACGTGACATGATCGAGTCTGATTGCTCGGTAAATTAACCGAAACCAGAGTGCTTCAGGGACAGCCTAATTGACTGAAGATAACTGTCAGTGGTCCGACTGCTTCCAGCAGCGCTGATTCACAATGTTAGAACTAATTGAACTCGCTGAATAACTCATGAAAGTCTCGATGCTTCCAAGGATTCTCACTCACGATTATCCGGGGACACGGTACAGACCGACTCAAGCTCCCCGAAGATACCGTGATCTCTCGTTGACCCCATAATACTTATTTCTAGGGGAGGGAATGTAAGTGAAAAGAGTTTCGATACCGTTCTAAATCCTTCTCCTATGTACATCAGTTACGTAATTGTTCTAATTGTACTGGTAGTTATTATATTTATTTATTTTTAGACAAGATAAGCAAACTTTACTGACAAACTGATACCCAACTTATCAATTTAGAAATGTTGTTACGAGATTGAAAATATTTAAACCATGCTTCTACTGCTGACTATTTTATTCATTCATTTTTAAACATAACAAACAAACGACAACAATAGACCGATACCTAAGTTGTCAATTTTAGAAAGAAGAAATAATTTATGACTGAAGATCATCGCAAATTGTTACTGAACTTATTCTATTTATTCATTTTCAGACACAACAAGCAAACGTCAACAATAAACTGACACCTGGCTTGTGAATTTTAGAAGAAAGAAGTATTTTGTGACCGAAGATGATCTGGACGACATCAAAACGTTTAAATCATGCCTGTACCATCTCCTCCACTTATTTGCTTCCACCCGAAACAAGTAAACGTCACCGCCAGCTCGACACCCAACTTGTCAACCGTAGATCCTCCGCTCGCGGCCAACATATGGCAAAATATATCCTGATTCTCCCAACGATATACGTTTCCCTGCAGCGTATTCTTGATCCCTTGGAACCGGGATGGCTCGCGGCTCGCAAAAAGTCAAGCGAACGACAACCGCGGCCAACCCACTTCTCTGTTCCTCGAAAGAGAGAGGGAGGAAAGCAAAGTTGGAAACTTTTGAGCCCTGTTGGCAATAACTGCGTTACGCGATCGGTCGGAAAAATACGACGAAAGGAGCCGCGGTGGAAAAGCTTGGCTCGTTGCGTGGCCACCCTCCTCTTCCTATTCTTTCTTTTTCCCTTCCCCTTTTTCTCCTCCTCCTCGCCCTCCCCTCCCCACCCCCCACCCCCCTCCTTTTCGCCACAGCCGTCGCGATTCCGCGGCAAGTCTACTTACAGGGCAAATGTCAAATCGTTACTCGAAACTTTGCCACTGCAACAGGATTACCTCTAGCCCGTTTTCTCCCACCGAGGCGAGTCGAAAGCTGTGCTAGACGAGCGGAATATAAATGAGCGAAACCCGAAGACGAACTGGATCGATCGCGTGCACGTGATAAGGCGGGGCGAGGACGCAACGAGACAGCTTCCTTCTGGGTTCCTCAAGCTCCGGAACACGTGCAGAACATTTCAAGCGGCGATTTTGATATCGGGGATCTGCCGCAAAATTCGATACGAACCGCTGTCCTTTCTCTGCCGCGAGAAATATGCGGCCACCTCCTCCTCCTCCCCGCCCCCTCCCCGTTTCCCCCTAGCCACGGATCGGATATCCTGACATTATCGAGGACATCGCAGATTTTTCTCACGATGATCCTACTTTCGACCATCAATTTTTGACCCGCGGTACATTCGTCAGCAGCATCCCCCTCGGCACGTAAAATGAAGAACTTTGCGCCGGATGCAATTTTCTTCGAAATAAAGGAAAGAAGATAAGTATTGCAATTCGTTTCCTTTTTTTTTTCTCGCGATGTTCGACGTGCTAGACAAGTTTCTCGAATTTCTTAGAATACTTGGTTCGTATTCTTTTCGCTCTGTTCTATTGTTACTTTTTTTTATTAATCTTAAAATATTACTGCTGCTTGCATTCCACTTATCTATTATTCTTTCTTTATTCTTTTGAGTGGATATGTATTTTTTCTAATATCCGGTATAATTGATCTACGTACTTTGCTATAAAGGAGTAAAATAAACAGGGCGCCATAAGGAGCCAAAAAATCAACCATCAAGGAAACAAATATTACGCACTATTAGCATTATACTTATCATTCATCACTGTTGTTTTTTTTTTCTTTATAAATAAATGTTTATTTGAAACACAAATAGAATATAAAATGTTGTTTTAATAAAAGAATACAACCGGTCAGATCAACGTAACGTATCTATAATGTAACGTAATAATTGTGAACAGCGTAAAGGAAACTTCGTACACGAACAAGAAAAATGGTAAATACAATCTGAAATGATATTAGTGTTTCGCAGCATCTGTTAAAGCTTATAGTCTGTCAATGCTCAGTAGATGTCATTGCATGTTTCAACATTCACGCATGATAATAATTCTATGCAATCTAACACAATAAATCCCATATAATCCCATATAATAATCCATATAATATATCCTATATAATAATGACTCGACGATAATAGCAGGTAAAACGTCGATAACAAATCTAGTTTCACCCAATTTGCAAGAAATTTTACTAGAAGTAGCACAAACCAGGAATTAATATCACGCACCGTTTACAACGTATTTCCCAGAAAAAAAAAGTGGAACATTCGACTCGTGTCCGTTTCGTTTGACCTATCTTTCGCGAAGCTTTCTCTCCTATTTCTCCTCGCGTTCGTGTGGCCCACCCTGAAACCGACGAACAAAGCAGCGCCGCAATATCGTACGTGATTTAAGAAAAGTTTTCTCCGAAATTGTTTGTGTTATAACCTTTTGGAGAGGTTCCAGCGAAGCGGTGCCTAAGATAAGAATTTTGTTCGCAGTTCCACGGACCGCTGTCACGGGGCAATATCCAGATAGGGCGGAGGGGGAGGAAAGGGAACGAAATCAAAGCGTCGATAGCAAAGAAAACAGAGGATGTAATTGAACGAATTCGGCCCGTGCGTTGGCCGTCATATTTTTCCGCCAGATAACAAATGAATCGGCAAACCATCATCGGGGATACTTTCGTCGCTATTCCGTTTCGCAATGTTAACATTCGTTGTCAATTAAAATTTACCGTTGCCCGAATATAAACTGATCCCGTTTCACAATAACGAAACCATCGAGGGCTGTCAGAGTTTCAATTAACGCGCGAAACCAAATTGCGATTGCACCGTTTATGTAATTTTGCCACGCAAATCGATGCTGCACGCTGTCTGGATTTAAAGTAGCGGTTTCCGATACCGTTCCGAAGGGCCGAAAGGAATTTCTCTACTTGAGATTTATAAATGTAAAAGAATCGTTTAACCTATTCAACTACGAGATCTCTCGTGGTTCAAATTGATTCCAATTACTCAAGAGATGTTTATAGGCTTTCGAGTCACGAATTGATGCAAAAGAAGATCGTAAATTTACTTTTTAAAACAACAGATTGAATATCACTTTTTGTTGTCAATATAATCAGATAGATTACACATCTATATTAAATCATGGCGCCTGAGGCAAAACGTTTTAAATTTGCCTAGAAGTGAATGGTTTAATGTTTCTTCTAATTAAATCAAATTTAAATTCTTCCTATTCCAGTTGCCAAGTATTTCACAGTAATTCTTTATATTCTAATTGTTCGTGCATACAATGCAGGAGAAAAATAGTACTAGTAGTAATAGTAGTTCACTTCTTGAACATTTGAAAATGACTCGTTGAAACTTCTAAACTTCGATCTAAACAAGAATTTCGCTCGTTTCTGTCGCGAACCATCGGCCACCTCGCAATTTTACACCGCAACAATAATCTTGCCACGAATAAAAAGTTTTCCATTTTTTAATTTTCCCGTTCAATCAAAGTCGATTATCGACTAGCTGTCTGTTGTTTCAGTGAGACAAAGGAAACAATTTTAATTTCAACGACAATAGAACACGCCCCCTCCGTCTGAATTTTTAAGGCGACAGCCATCAAGGTTGTAAAAGTCATCGCTGAGCACCGTTGAAAGGTGGCCTACGTTAATTAATGATTCGAATCTCATTTATCATTACAAGCCAGGTCGCAGAAGCGCGAAGCCTCTCGCGTTATAGCGTTCCAACACCCATACTTTCCTCTTCTTCCACTATATACCGACATTACACCCCGTTTGCTGCAGCCCCTCGTCCCCCGCGCCGTCTGCTCGCTCTCTCGCCTTTCTTTAATTAAATAACTTCAAGACACAATCCGTTACTTCATCTAGCCACTCGTCTGCTCGCCTGGGCGCAGACTACTTTTCAGATACGAACACGGGATGCCCATTAAGGTGAATTCGCGAAATTCGATATTTCCGATATCCGGTCGCTTATACCCCTAAACCGACGTTTCCTCCAGTTCCGCGAAATTTCGCCGGCAACGTCTTCCCGTTCATCTCCTGAGGGAGGAAAAAGCTAACGGAACGCGCGTTCCGTTAAATTTATTTTAACCTTTGGACCAGTGTTTCTCACCTTTCCGCCTCGCAATAAGAAAAAACTGTTGCTGCATCCCTGAGGGTAGAGTTCAATTGTTATCACAGTTTCGATATTGATTTACTGTTTTACGAACATGTATTTTAGGCATTGTTTTAAAGATTTTAAGTGGTTTTAGATTTTTTAACTTGATAATTAGTAAACAGTTTATACCTTTTAAGTGATAATGGTAAAGTAGGCCTGTCCATCGATAATGTAGTGCATTCTGTTGGTAAACCTCGATAACGCAGAACCCTAATTGATCTTGTGGACTTATCGACAAGGCGTTACCAACAGTACGACCTCCATCATCGACTGAACGTTTTACAAATACAAAAGAAAACAACAAAATATGCATTGTCTCAGAAGGTACACTAACCTCCTGAACCTTAAATCTTAAATATTTCCTAAACTCTCAATCGAAATCAAATAAAACTCGACATCGTTATCCTTAACCTGTCAAGCTCTCTTTCCGTCTAGAAGCTCGTTTAAATAATGACGGTTCTTTCGTCATCTTTCCATTACTGGTAGCTTCCAATTCGCGAGGTATACCGTTTCACGGTTATTCGAGCAGGATACCCGCGGCGGTGTAATGTTCCACAATATTTGGATTCATCGGTCGAGGCGCAATAGTTCGACATCGCAAACAAGACATCCGATACGAATTCCACGATTTCCCAGTTTTTCAGCCAGCTCTCCCCGTTTTTTATTGCTCTCGCTAGTTGTTTTCCTTCTGGACGTCGCTGTCCCCGATATCCCCGACGTGGAGATTCGAAATCACGATGAAACGTGACGGATGAGAGGAAGGAAGGAAGAAACGGAGGGAGGCATCGAGACGAAGAGGAAGCCCATTGTCGGTGTATCGTCGGAGCTGTCTTGTCAGTCCATCCATTATTCAAGTCGCGCGACTTGCAAGTGCACCCGTGCCATGCCACGCCAGCGCACGGCTCCTCATTAATTCGTCTTATGTGTTTGTTTAATACCAGCAACTCTTCCGATATATTTCAGTCGCGTTCAGATTTCCCCGATACGAGGTTGGAAAAAAAAGAGAGCTTCGACGAGTACGTCGTCGTTGACCCTTTCGCCGGCACATTCTGCATCACTTCTGAAAGGTTCTGTGAGTAACGCGAACGTTAGCTGAATAAAAACTAAATGAAAAACAAGTGAGAAATTATTTGTACGAATGCTTGTGAATTGCTTACTGAAATAATTAGAGAACTTGATTCATGAATTGATGATACAAAAATAAAATAAATCTTTGCATATTCATTGATCAAGTTAATCAATTAATAAAGTAAAATCGTATACCAAAAACTACCAAAAGCAACGTAATCATTCATCGGAAGCTTGAAAATTAAAATATATGTATATATCCGTATGTCTGGCTATTGATTCCCCTTTCTTCTTGCGTTTACGTTTGCAAATATCTATAGTGATACCTATGCGATACTGTCTATTTGGCCGCATTCTATATGTACAAACGTTGATTAACGTTACATTAACATATGTTAATAAACGTTCCAATCTAAATATTCAAAGGGATGGTTAAAAATAAATTCTATTGGTTTAAGCTATACATATTGAGTTGGTTATCGAAATTTAACACAAAACACATGTTATTTATATTCCAAATAATTAGATATAATCTATAAAATCGGATTTACAAAGTTAATTTTACAATTGAGTACAATATTATGAATTATAAGCAGTAGAATATAAACAAGATAGTTTAAAATTTGAAAAAATTTATGTGTAAAATAGAATTAATTATAACTAGTTGAATGGTAAATAAATGTATATTTTTACACGAAAAATCACCCTCAGTTGAGGTGTACAGTGATTTTCATCTCGTCCTATATCTTTTCTTTCTCTTCGTAACAATCATCCCACTTTTTAATATCATTTTGTAAAATTCGAGGTACTAGTTATCGACAATTAAATTTAAACATGCACCATTAACGCTTTCAGATTGACACGTAACATGCACGCGACATTTTCGGATGTCGAACGTAGGGGGACGGGCAAACCGATCGATCAATTATTTCTTTCCCTGCAGTGATTCTCTGACTCTTGTACAAATTTCCTAGAACTTGTGACTTCATCCCCTAACCCTCCGCCAGAGTAGAGGGTGGGAACGAAATGACCTACATTATTCCTTTGAAGCGTGTTACCCGAATGGTGATAATAAGTCTGCACTTGAAACTTTGTATACACCATTTTCAGTCGGTAGTTTAATTTCAGAAAGTTGGACGAATTGCGGAAAAGTTAAATGTAATTTACATTGATTTTATATTAGAACGCTTTTCATGGTTCAGCTAGTAGCTTTAGTAGCTATTAAGTAAATGCGGTTAAACATTTAATTAAATACAATTTATATTTTATTTGTTTCCTTGGGGTAGGTTTTAATAACTCCTATTTTTACATTGCATAGGCAGTATATGGAACTAAATCTTATTATTAGAATACTACGGTTATTCCTGATTAAAGCCTCTGTGGGGTTTTCTATATTATACTATATTCCTTTACATTTATTTATATTTTCCTTCAAATGAGTTGCCTCTCGATTACAAAGATTTCCAACTTCAGTGCCAAACAAGAATCTTCCATGGATTTCATTTGTCATAATACTATCACACCAGTGATCGCACACAATGCCTCCCACAGATACCCCTTATTATTATTATCTTCGCCATCATGAAAATCAACACATTCCAAGAAACCGTTCGATGAAAATCTCCGAAATGCCAGCATCGAATATATCGCCAAAGGTTGTGCGAAAATTCGTCTTCTCGTTGGTTAACAAGAAGACGAATTTTCGCACGTTATGCTACAGCAATAAATTCCAGGTTCGACGGGGCCGCGTTTGCGTTGGAAATTCCATGGAGAGGAAAGTATACCGCGGCGCATACTTTCGCGGAGCAAGATACCACTGGCAAGCAAATTTCGAAAACGATGCGTTGCCGTGGCTGAGCCGGCGTATACGCGAGCGAATCGCTTTCTGCGCTCAACACACGTGGAACGACGTTCCCTGAATCAATGATGGGCGATATGCATTGGACATCGAGTTGCATAACCACAATCGAAATTTCGAGCCGTCCGCATCGATGCGGAGGACCGCGGATCTCGTGAATTTCCGCGCGATCGGCATGCGAAACGAGGATCGCGAGAATATCATATTTTAGGCAATGGCCGCCCACGCTGATTCAGCCAAGGTCTCGGGACGGGGCATTAATACACTTCCGGTCTACGGAATTCGAATTCGAACGCGATTGGGCGGATCTGATACGGCAAAAAGAGAAAATTCGACCACCTGCACGGCGTTTGTGATTATTTTCAACGGTGGTTCGATCAGCGTATAGTAATTGTGTGAAAATGAATATGAATTGTTGGATTGAAAGATTGGAGGGCATGGATAATCTTCCTTCTATTCGAAAATATCAGAGTCCATGATTTATTCATAATGCGATGGGATAGAATTTGTAAGAGAACCAAGAAGAAGATGCTCGCCTTGTCTGACTATTGCTTGCTATTACTACTTCTAATGTAGAATGATTCTTGAATAAACAGATTAAATATTGAAAACGAAATTTTATCGTACGGGATCTTTCTTATTGAAAATTCGTGATAGAATACGATTACAGTACCTCGTGCTTAATATGTCTGATTATTGCTTACTATTTCTACTTACAGAATATTATCTACCTTATCGGGTACTATCTAAACAAACATAAATATGTACAGAACACGAGTAAGCACGGTGTGCTAGTAAACATTTCAATCATAGACAGTAGGTCAATATCGTGTTTATGCGCCCGAATATACCAAACATTTGGTAAATACGTTTGTTCCTGACCTCTTCTTTATATAAATCAAATCAATTACTTTAATAAAAAATAACACCAGTTGATTGTAAATAGATCGTGGATTTAAACAGCCATTTCATTGTAGTTTCAACTGTAGTTATTAAATGTATACCAAAATATTGAAGATACATTTTATAAATGAATACAATAATATTATTTCATTTAGCATAAGTGTATTCCTTCTGCACACATTTAGCATATATTACTTAAAATATAAACAATGTCTTCAGGTATGAAATTAATATTCCTACCTATGATACCTTTTAAAATTAAAATAAATTCATATATTCGATACGTATGCTTTATGACACATTTAATTACGATGTCCGCTTTCCATGAAGTTTCAATAAATGACCACGCCAGCGATATTCATCATTTCCTAGAGATACGCAAAACAGCTTCATTCGAAATCCATGAAATCCGAATTGGACGCGCGATTGGCTGAAGGTAACGAGGAAAAAAACTACCTCATCCCGCGACGCAACTCTATAAATTTCGGTGCGCAGCTGGCGCATTTGCTTCGTTAATGCCAGCCCCGTTGCAATTAATAAATGATAACAGTTTCTTATCCGCGACGAAACTATATCATCCATTGTGCGCCCCTTTTCCATCCATCGTCTTAATTACTGCGCTGTCGTGCGCGTCTTACACGCGGCTCACTTCATCGCGAGAAGTAGATCGTGCAGATTAAGTCTTCAACGGGTTACACGTAGAGCGTTAGCACGTCGCGAATTAGCGAGCTTTTAAAGCGGCGCTGCAACGATAAATAGAAGGCAACCTTGCCCGTGCAAAAACGACGGACAACCGTAGAAACGTTTCGCGATTAATCTGAAGGTTTTGCCGCTTGAACATGCATTTCCAATTTGAACGAAGGAAAAGCAATCGACACCGTCTGTATTCCCAGGCCGCGATCGAAGCACCCCGGTAATCCTGAAAACAAATGAACGCGATTTCGAGGAAGACGTCCATTTCTTGAGTAAGGGTTTCAAGGGAATACCTATAGTTCGTACTGGAACATAATGGGACTAATAAAGCTAGTTACTGAGTGGAGAAGCATTGGGTCCTGTCAAGTAGAAATATTTATTTGATAGATTTTGCAGATTTAAGGTGGAAGGAGAAATTAGTTAGAAATAGAAGAAGATGTTCATTGTAAATATCTATCAAATAAACGATGGTAATTGTGGAATTATGCTTCCAAAATTAGTCAGTTCTTCCAATAACCAAAATTCTCTATGTCGAATTCGTTTATCAAATGATAAATGGAAAATAAATTATATTTGGTATGGTGTATGTTCAATTAAAATTACTGTACAAGTTGCACATCATTTCATTTTGTCATCTTCGAAAGCTTAATGAAAATAAAATTGTATATAGAGAAACATTTTCTCTATACTCCCTAATAAAAACAAAATTAAATAAAATCTTTTGTGTAGTTAGTGTACAATTAATATCTCACCATTAATAATTTTCTTCTCATTCTCACCTGAGGTATCATCCCCTAAAAGTACCCCTGCTCATAGGTGAATCTTGTACAACTTAAACCTATGCAAGACGTCCCAAAATAACACCCTGTACCAATAAATTAATAATAAAAAATGATTAATATGAAAACCTACAATAATAGAAAAAATAGTCAGCACTATAACTATGCAAAATGAATTGTCTTCATTCTATTCTACCACTGTTAAACACGATAATTTCGTTTCGTAGCTTACATACTATTCAAATAAAATTACTCCTATTACTCCTATACGCAGCATCGAGACGCGAACTCGTCACGTTTTTGCACGATCGTCGTCGGTTATAAATACTATCGTTCGAAAGAGCCTGATCGCGTTACTTATGTTTTTCTGGGAACTTCTTATCTACTCGCGTTGCCGGGTTCGCCGTTGACGATATATCAAGCGCAAAAAGTTCGTGACAAGCTGAAAAGGGAATCGCATTTCCGTCGACAATAGCGCGCCCGAGCGCGATTCATTTCTCCATCAATATGATTGGATCGTCGATCCTGATGGATGATCAACATCCGTCACGCTGCTTGGCCAGCCACTCCTTGATTCTCTTTCCGCTCGGTCGACGAGAAGATGCAAATTTGTCAGCGAACGCGACGCCCACCCATTCGTGACCATCGTTGTCTCTTGGAGAAAAACAATACCACCGAACAAAAAATGCCTGCATTGGGTTAATCGAATCTTCCGTGCCTACATGTATCCTTAATTAATCGTCTCGTCCAGTTTGATTCAGAAACAAATTATTATAAACTATTTATATTCGCGGAGGAGTTCTTATATATTGAAATTAAATGTTGGTACATTTACAACCTCAAAGGATTCAATAACAACACTTTGGATCATTTAAAAACTGAGCGTCGATTGAAAATGATTACTCTCCTTTTAGAGTTTATTTCTCTTACTAGTTCTCTTATTCGCTTTTAAATATTCTTAAACAATTCTTCTCCTAGCCATCTGGTGGCCATCATTCAAATCTTTCTCGTCGTGACTTTATTTAAACGTTTTTCAAATATAACAGAACTTGCAATTGATGCATCAAAAGCAAATAAACTGCTGCAATTATAATTACCTCGCCACTTTTTGAAAATATTTCCAGAGCTGATATGAAGTTTTTATTATATTTAAGGCCATTGTACCAGCCACCAAAGAAATAGAAACTGACGGATAATTCCATCTCAGTTATCCGTGGATTACTGTATTTCTCGTTGATTATAGAATGTCAAGTAAATTTGTCTCGTTCGAACCTCGACAGTCAATTACCATTACGGAAAGGACGTTGGAAATTTCCTGGTCCATTCTTGTCCGTAGCTCGCCGAAAGGAAATTTCTTAATTAACGTTAAGTAATTGGAGCCGCTTCATCGGTCGATCTCCCGTCAATTTTTTTCCCAGGGGTTAATTAACGTTCTTTCCAAGCTAGGCTGCGCACAGCCGCAAAGAAAGGCTACAGAAATGACGACGCTCGACGACGCTTCCATATTCATGTCTCGCGCGATCCAAACGACGAAACTTTAAATGCCCCCGTTTTACTTATTAAACATATAATTCCATGAACCTTCGCAATGCAAATTACATTTGGTATTTCTGAGAGAGAAAAAAACGTACAATTAGACGATTTACAAGGATCCATAGTCGAATATAAATTCGGAAAGGAAATTCTAATAAACAGAAACTTTAAACTGTACTTAACATGGAGCGAGGAATTGATAGAAAATAGATGTTTTAAACAGGTAGAAATCACGACTGATACATGCTAGTAATAGTCATTTCGAATTGGCACTTTATACTCCATTGAAATTTAATTTCAGAATTGTTTACTTTAAATAATTTTATTTTGCCTCGCATCCACTGCTTGAGCATTAGCGACAAATTTCATTGTGTTTCTATTTTAGTTAGTGGAACTACGTACTGTTACAGATGTTAGTGTTTTTGAGATAATTCACGGTGTTAATTTCAGAACTTTATTTCGCAATCCAATGTCTGATTCGTTACAGAAATAATTTTAAGAAATTGAAATAATGGGATAGTTTGATGATTTAGGAGCGAAAATAATCTTTTCATAAAGCTACTCTCTAAAGATACAAACCACCCAGTTTGCCCTGGCTGGCCCCTGGAAACCGCCAGTTGCCCAACCAGGCCGCGACGAGACGTTTCACGCGCTTCCATATGCACGTCTCGTGCGTTTCGAGATGACAGGACGACGCGTCGTCCGCGACGCTTAAAACTTGAAATATGTTGACTCCAAGTTGGCCCAGGCGCTGTTACTTCACCGTAATCCGAACTCGAAGGGCAAATATAAACGCGGGCCACGAACGGGTGACGGGCGGCGAGCGCCATGCGGGACAGCGAGCACGTTACTTCGTTACGAGTTACGTCATAGCTTGCGTAACACGGCTAATCGCTTCCAGGTTTACGCGCTTATTACGAGGGTAAAGCATCCCGTCTGGCGAGGGTGAATCGATGTAAAGTTCGGACTACGCCGTCCCGATAAATCAGTTCACCAAATTGAAGCGCCCACGTTACGTGGAACATCCACGACGGGGGCATCGTGTAATCCAGGGGCGCTTTTATTGACGGAGGAATCGATACGCCGCCATCGTGAAATCGTCCGTCGACGATCACGACGGACATTTTCAAGGTGGACGTCATCCGCGTCGCAAAGGGTAACTCTTTTAACCCTTTGCAGTCGGATGTCTTTTCTGAGGTGGCATCGTAAGTCCACGCAAACTTTATTAGTGATTATTAGACTGAGGATCTTTATACATTTATGAGAAATTTGAATGTGCAAGAAACTACAGAATGCAAACAATATTCAAGAATATTAAAAAGATTGAAAGTAAAGTACATGTTATAATATTTGCGGAATAAAATAAATTCCTATGTAGGTTCAATTTTTGTAGGTGCGTCCGCGAAGATTTTATTTTGCATAAATATCCGCAGTCTAGTGATTATACACGATAAACTTATGGGAGCGTAAAATTTGTAGGTAGATGATTCCTTGAAGGTTTCTGTTCAAATATCACGAAATATCAAATATAAACATGGTACGTGTATTGAGATATATACAGGGTGTCCTAAAATTAGTGTAAGAACCAGGAACGAGAGGTAACTGAGACGATTCTGAACTACAATTTCCTTTGCAAAAATGTCGGATGGTGCTTCGTTAATAATTCAAAAACGCGATTATGATTCTGAGTTTTTCTATATCGCAACTCGATTAAGCAGTCTTTCTGTACCATGCAATTTTCTGTTACATTTTCACGGTTGAAATTAATGAGAAATTCCTTTCTTTCTTGATCCAAGTACATCACCATTTTTCATGAATATTAATGTGATCTTTTATTGGACTTGAGAAGAAAGTTTTTAAAATTATATCCCACATTGTTTCTTTTATTTCATTGTCTTTAACAGAATGGAATAGTTTGAAATATATAGACATGTATCTGTTGGCTTCTGCGCCTATAAAATAATATTTCGTAACACTATTCGTCGCAATATGTACTTCGTGTAATGTAGAACCAATCAACCTGATTTACATTCGAACATCATAATACGTGCATATTTGTTGAAATTGAACTGTAATATCATGATTCTTATTTGACAACATATAAGAACACAATAACCAAATTGAAAATAGATGATCGCAAATAAAACTGAAAATAAAAGTAATCAACTTTAAGCAGGATCAATGAATGAACTCGTTTGACTACAGAGTATTCTAAAGTAATATATCTAAATGCAATCATATGGTGCTAATCGACACTCCAGCCACGGTACCAAATGATCGCGTAGACTTTTTACGAGTAATAAATTCTACGTAGCATTTCGCAAGCAATTCGCGGCGAACCCAAGAATACTCGAAACGTGAAAGCACGTAGAACGTGAGAACCGGGTCAAGCACGAGAAACGTTCACTTGAGTTTCTTTTATTATTTCAATGTGACGAATTCGTCTTTGAAGTTCTTGCGCCCGCATCTTGCACAGCCTGTATAAAGGAACCGGGAGAGGGAAAAACTGTTTCGTCATAATCCTTTACCGCGTCGCGAGGATGTTCCCGCCAAGAAGAACGTTCGCTCTAAAAACCGTCTAGTCATTCAATTTTCGCATTAACTCGGGCTCACCGTAAAACACGACCTTCTTCGACCTGTCTTAATTACCGGACTCGAAGAAACGCACTTCAACGTTTCTTCCTTTTGCTGTTCAACGTCGCGAAACACGTCCCTGTGGCGAAGACTTTCGACGAGTTCGCCTTATCGCGGGTGGAAAAGCGACGAGAGAATGAATGAAAATTGAGAATTCGTGACCCAAATAGGTCGGGCGCGGATTTTAGCCTGCCCGAGTACCGTGAACGCCCCAAACCCCTCGGATAAAGTATTTACGAAAGAGCACACGCGATACAAGCTCTGTTTTTCCCCGTTAGGGTGGTGCCCCCCCCCCCCCTCCCTCTCCTCGGTGAAAAGCTCGTCAGCATGAAAGGAATACGGTGTAAACTGTGCAAGAAATAGCGCGGAACTTTTTTATTGTTCATTGTGAGACTTTTATGACCGCGATATAACTCGCTACGCGTACCTTTCTTTTCCCGCCGTTATTATTAAGCAACAAAAGGGCATGTACACGTCCGGTCACACTTGTTACAGTCTAACGACGACAACGCGACACGCGAGTTCTAGTTAATTTTCTCTCGTGTTCCATGTGGATTTTACGTTAACGAATTGCGCGGGAATGTTGTTTTCCTCTCCTAGGTACCATTTCGTGAGAAAAGGACTAATTGTATCGATGTTGCTGGTAGCTATAGAAATAATAGACGAGGAATAAAAGTAGCATTTGAGTTAGTATTTGTGCAGTAGTGGAATGTTTTATTTCGCGATCCCCCTCGCGATTTTAAAAACGTACATCACTCATAGAAATCAAATGTACAAAATTTTGAAAGAGCTATCGTCACTAGTGTTCGAGAAAAAAAAAATTACAAACCTGGACCTGTCTTCGCTAGTCTAAAGTAGAAGGACTAAAAGTTCCCAGTCTCCCCTAAATTTAACGATTGTCTCCGCGAACGTTCGCTAAACGCGAAAGCCGGGACGCAACAGGCGCAAAGTGCCACTCGATTAGCGATAGGGGGCAAAACGTCGAAGCCTCCTCCTCCTCCGCCCCCCCCCCCCCCAAACGAAACGATCGTTACGTCCACGGAAGGAAGGGTTCGCGTCCGCGCGATTACCGCGGGACATCCTTTCGCAGGATCCACGGCTTATTCGCGATAATGGCGCGTCGTAACGATATTTCACGGCGACCCCTCGCGTCAAGCAACGCCGTATATGCGAGTGGGATCGTAGATAACGAGGCCAGGGCTTTGTCCAAGCCCTGTGACAACCGCGGTTCGATTTTGAGAACCGTGTGAACGCCGGAAATTACGATCGCGGTCCGCCAGTACACGCGACGTCGATCTCCTGGGACTGATAAGCAGTTTTTCGAGCTTCAATCTAAATTACCGACAACTCCGCGACGGTATCGATCCGAACGTAGCTGCCATGAAACATCATCGAACGCGATTCAGCGACGTAACCAGCGGCACCAGTCAACCCAGTTTCATTAAATTTCACGCCACGCCTGTCGTGCCGTTCTAATCAACCGCGCTCGACACCACGGAAGACGACGTTACAGCCGATGGTCGCGTTACGTCGGCATCTGTGAATGAAAAGCATCCAGGAGCCGAGGCACGGGCAGGTACCTAGCCCCGCCTCAAGTTCCGTTGCGATACCGTAACCGTCCACGAGTATCGGAAAGCTTTCGGTAGTGAAGTAGACCTAGAGATGTCTGCTCGCAATTAGGGTGTTAGATTTTGCGTATTCGTTGCGTACAAGGAAGGTATTGTAATGCAGAGGTGCGTTTCAAATCTCATTGTTCGTGTTATGTTAGGTGAACGAAAACATCTAGGCTGAGGTTTGAGTTCCTAGTCTCGGCTCGAGTTCCTTTGAATCTGAAAGTTTCGGAGACCGTACCAATACTACAAATATTGGAAAGCTTTTATATAAAAATACAGTTAGTCCCATAAATATTCATATCCTCTATATCTATTGAAGAAATTTATTTCAATTAAATGATAGGTTTGATGTTTCCAAACGTATGTTTATATAAATATGTTGATGTATATATAAATATATAGATGTATAAGGTTATTCGTATACATATTTATAATGAAAAATTCATTTGGCAATATCGAAACTATTATTTAATTTACTCAAACTTCTTCAATAGGCATAGAGGATACGAATATTTATGGGATTGACTGTTCCCAGGGTGTCCCAGAATTAGTGTAAGAACCCGAAATGGGGGGTAGCTCGGACGATTCTGAACCATAACTTCTTTTGCAAAAGTGTTGGATGATGCTTGGTTTTCCAATTATTAACGAAAAACCACCGACCGAGAGGCTGGCCCGAATGGCTGGGCTGATCGTCCTGACAAGAGCTACTGATCGCGGCTGAGCGCGCGCTACTCGGGCGCCGTGATTGATCGGTGTGTTTCGTTAATAATAATTCAAAAACAAAGCACCATCCAACATTTTTGAAAAGGAAATTATGGTTCAGAATCGTCTTACACTAATTACTAAAGAAACTGTAAATTAATGAACTCAATTTTTATGGTGCACTTCCTGCATAGTAGTTTCGTATATTAGTAAAAATGTGACGATAAAGAATTTTTAAGACTCAATTATGTTAACTATAGCCTCTTCGCATACTATTGTACTATTTTCTTTTCAGTATTCCCTTCTTTTACTTCATCAACTCCTTTTCCATTCCAAACGCAATATTCCTTTACTTTTGCTTTTATTATTATTCTAAACATGTTAAAGCGGGTCGAAGTCGCACCCAAGTGTTAAAGCTGCAGCAATTGCTTGTAACAGAGCTCGCAGCACTTCTAGATGTACGAGTAACGTACTTCGATATGTACCGAGTTAATTCGGACGCATTAGCGCGAGTAATTATAGTGTTGCATCAGGAGCGAGGGAATTTTTAACTGGCGAAAATTCGACTGCATTCTCGAGCGAATTAGTTGCGCCCCAGCTTCGGGATACAGGCTGAGTCACTGTAAATTGCCAGCTTAAATAACTTCTTCGTTTTTCACCTTGCGAAAAAGCAGTTTGAGAGAAATACGCTCTATTTATACGGGGCGTTAAAAAAGAATGGTACGAGATTGTAGAAGGATATAATTGTGGCCAAGAGGAGTGAAAAATGCTCGATGAGCACGGATCCGCGAGGTCGACATTGTACGAGCAAATTGCGATTTTTCCATTCGCCCAGGGATTTCAGTTGCTTTTAGTTGTGATAAACGAACGAAATGCGAGAAGATTATCGTCCGGTAGGCGAACTGATAATATTACCCTTCGTATTTTCTTTCTACTCTCTTGAGAATGTTTTCAGCACTAATTTCGATCAATATCCTTCATTTGCTTCACAGGACAATAATCACTAACCAGAAACATTCATATAACATCATCGAACTTTACTGAAGCATTAAAAAATAATTGCTTTTACAGAGAGTATGTGTTAGTAACTAAATTGGTTAATATTGAGAATTTTTGAACACGCACAGTCGTAATTTGATATTTAAATATACTCAAATAAATATTTTGAATGAAAAATTCGACTCAACAAATGAAATATCCATGCTTCGCCTTATTTAATTTATGTAGTATGCACAGATGAATTTTCAGTATCCGCGTGGCATTTCAATTTAACTTCCGAACGTTTTCAATTTCAATATCATCTGAAGGAAAATATTGCGAGGAAATGTTTTGAATTTTTCGTACATTTCGATTCGTTCTACGCTGTAAAAATGCAAGATCATCCGGAAGGATTATGTTTGAATAAACGTAGAAATTTACAGCACGACGTCAACGTGCGCAGCGCGGTCCAAACTATTCGCTATTCGTTAATTCATTACGTTTGGAGCTGTGGCGACGTAAACGAAGACAAAGGATGTTGGTCGCCGTTGGATATAATGTTTGAAAAGTAACATTCCACGTTAGTTTGTAAAACTCTTTGCATGAGCTGGGTAATTACATAAATGAAAGTACTAGACTCCGCTTGAAATAGCCCAGGTGCTCTTCAAATCTTAATTACACGACGTACTCCAACAATTAGGACATGTATCTCTTGAAACACTTCCTTGCTAACTCAGACATGAACACCTTATAAAGGTGTTTAACTTGTGGATTATCACACACCTTGCACGGGGTGACACACATAAGTCGACTCATTTACGTTGGGGAATAAAGAAGAGCCATAGAGCTGAACTTTTTACTTTTAAACAGCGTAGCAATTGATTGAACGATAAGAGAATCGCTTTCAAAGCGTTTGAAAGGGAGATTCAACGATATTATGCACAGTGTAGCCTTGGTATGACCTTGAACTGCCCTTGGACTAGAAAGTAATTAAGCAACGATGACTCTGAAGTGTTCAATCATTTCACTTCAATTAAATTAAACTTTCGAAAAGATCTGTTTCTATCTTTATTAGTCTTCAAGAAATTTAAGTGTATAAATATTTTAGACTCATCTTCGAGGGTAGTTCTCACCCCTTGGGCGTGAATATCATAAAAGAACATGTGTCTTACATACAATCAGTCCCATAAGTATTCGTACCCTCTATGTATGTCTATCGAAGTAGTTTGCCTAAATTAAATGATGGATTTGATGTTTTCAAATAAATGTTCTTGAATGGATATAGAGAGTACGAATACTTACGGGACTGACTGTATTTCCCTATGCTTTATTTATATGTCTTTCTTCTTAAAGTGGCGATCCCAGTTGACGATCCCTCGAAACAAAAATGTCTCAATCCTGACCACATTCCCCTATCCAATCCAGAATAAGTTATTTTTTTAAGTCAAGAACTTAAGTGCAAATCTACGTCAACCATTTAGCCAACAAAACTATCACCTCCAAGGCCATTTCCTAATCCTCCCGCGACATGTCACTTTCTTCCTTTCGTACTTTCATTACTCACAAATGTCCTATCACTGTCAATCACATTTTCCTCGTACCATTGTCCTGGGGCTCGACGAATGGCGAACAGCGGTGACAAATTTTACAATACGCGAAGAACGTGTTGTCCTTCGGTTAGGGTGGCGCAATAGTGGCGTCGCTTGTTGTCCCGAAAATGGCTTAAGCCGACGTTAATTAAGGGAGGCTCTAGCCCGTAGCCGGCTATGATCACCCGCGGCATGCGTCGCCATGGTGACTGCAGAATGCGTAGGTAATGGCGGCGGAATGAGAAAACGAATGAACCCCAGAAAAGGGGAGAACAGAACGGTTGCAACTGTTTTTATGTCACGGTTATACCGCGCCAGTGTCGGTCATTTGTTAGTCGCTTCCGCCACTCCCTTTAGCTTCCTCTATGAAACGGTGCAAGGCAATTGCACCTGTGGTTGACAAGTGCATCAATCGTGGACAGTTTTTGGGAAAAAGGATAATATTATCGTTATTATCGGTATTACTTCTGGGAAAGTCCAGGATAGAATCTAGGAGGTCCTGCGATCGACTTCAGTTCTTAAAGACAAGTAGATGATCCAAAGAAAGTGATAGATTGCTTTCGGAGACGCCTTTATACACCCTAGTACTTTGAAAGAGAATATCAAGGCGCTTTTGGTATCGTTGGACTGCGAATTTGAGACATTTGTGGTGTACGAGAGGGTGGAAAATTTATATGCAAAGTGGGATATTAAATTTAAAAAGAATGTCATCAAAATTATCAACCATCGGGAAATTCTTATATATTCATATAGACTGATTCTAAGATTGAACTCGAAATTTAGGAATTCAACAAAATGCGAAAAGTAAATGGATTTGGATGACGAGGGATAAAAAGTTTGACTTGAAAAGTAGTTGTAGACTCCCCAAGAAAGAAAGCCTCAAAGGCGTTCCCCTATCGATGCTCTTACTTAAAATGAATCGCGTCTAGATTATCACACCGCTGAGCATTACGAAAGTCGTGAAACTTGGTTATATTTGCGGGCTTGACATCGCAATCGAAGTACAAATTGAACTCCGCACAAAGAATCTTATAATTGAGTTGAAAGGAATCTCTTTCGGGTGGCATCGAGCGAAGAACTAGGTCAAGCAGTGAAATGAGGGTCTCGTCAATATTATCATTGAAACGCGGTTATTAAAGAGATTATTGAAATTGTTATGGATCCCGGCCGTACTTGCTTTTACGCCACGCAAGCACATTCATTGATCTGAGACATCGCGGAGTATCGCGTTACCCACAAGGTAGGGATTCTCGATGGAACTCGTACATATTGAATGAGTTTGGAAGCATCGAGTTACTCGTGGACTGATACTACCACGGCCAATCGATACTTTGCAAATCTGATTTTAAGGGTCTTTTGTATACTTTCATTTGAACTGCAAGACGATCATGTATAATTCCCTTCTTCATTGAAAGCGCCTGCGTTGACACAACAAAGATTAGACGTTATTTGTGAGTAAGTATAAACAATTGGAGAGAAATTAGAAAAATTTACATTATAGTCTTTACCGGTTTGAAGAGATACAAATATATACATATGTTATTGTAAGAGAAAATGATAAAATCACTCTTAGAAAATTGTGTACGTATACGACATTTCCAAAAGTACATTTACAATTGTCATTTTATTCCAAAAATTTTATGTCCTAAATAAGACCAGCATTATTACACCAAAGCATCGAGGAATAAAAATATTTGTCTCCATTCTTCAAAACCAATAAAAACTGTATCTACTTTATTACTCAAAACATTGTTCGACAAACAGCCTACTCCCTTCCCCAAATTAAAACACTTCCAGATTCAATTGCAAGATACCAGTAGCTATTTCGTCACTAATCATTCGTGAATCAGACAACTTTGACGGTTCGATCGATTTTTGTACCCGTTCGCCACAGCGAACTCGCCTCATTTAGAAGCCATTGAACGCCTTTGGAATTACGACACAATGATATGCATCCGTTATGGAACGCTAATTGTAATAAATTGAGGCTGGAATTACTTGCGAGAGAGCGTCGAAAGCGAATGCGATTTAACGCTGCTGCCGCCGGCCCCATTATAAACAATTGTACCTAATCCAATATGGTAATTTCATCGCAACACGGGAAGAGTTGTTGACGAACAAATCCTATTAGAGTAATTGTACGGTGTAAGACGAATTTTCGCGATGAAATTCAAATCGCCTGAATTCGCGATGTCATCGCGTATCGGGCAATCGGATCGCGAGGTACGATGCTCATAAAATAAGATGTTCTAGCGCGCGAGCGTATACGTGTAACCGGATTAAGAAGGGGAGGGGTACGGAGAC
Source organism: Hylaeus volcanicus (assembly GCF_026283585.1). Lineage (NCBI taxonomy): Eukaryota > Metazoa > Arthropoda > Insecta > Hymenoptera > Colletidae > Hylaeus > Hylaeus volcanicus. Next base: position 25,863,934 of record NC_071976.1, read on the forward strand.
TCGTAAACCCATTTCCCGCTGGCAAACGCGAGTAATTAGTCGAAACAGCTTAAGTCCAAAGTTACGATTATGTTCGGTGGATTCCTACCGACAGAGTCTCATTTATCCCGACCGAATCGAAGCGAGTCGATAAACTGACGATTTCGTTCCCGCTCGTATTCCGCCATTGAATGAACTAGACAGTCAAGTTGCTCTAAAATAAGGTGTTCCTTGAGAATTAATTCTGAGAAAGTGAACGCAAGTCTGTAGCGTTTATGTGTACCTTGAAAACAAATATCTGTTTGGTTATGTATAAGAGTGTTGAAAATGACGCAGCATGTGGTTTGTTAGAGGGTTGTTGCAACTTCTTTTTTTCGACCAAAAAAAAGAAATTTTATGTTTTTCAGAAAGAAAGTCCCTAAAAGGGAGTACATTTACCAAAAAAATTTCCACGAATTTAGTGTTTGAATGATGTTTTTGGGATTCAGGTGTCTAATATATCCATAAGAAAATTTTGGTATATTTATTTATTAAAGCTCCTTACTAATACTACTATTTTTACTAGAATTCATTCTCATTTGCATTCATTCATTTTCCGTCTCAATTTCAGTTCTAATAGTACCATGTCTGTGTTCCACCCACGCCATCGATTGTAGTCTTACTTATGAGCCTGGCTGGTGGTCCTAAAACGAAGGGTAATTCCTTTTCTTGCATTCCTACACCTCTTCTTTTCTCGGCTCGCTCCACATTCCTCTATATGTCGTATTAACTAACCTTAGGGCTTAAACATCGGAGTTAAGAGCACGATCTCGAAAACAACCCCTTTCTCTAGCGGTGCCAGGAAGAATTTACTTGGTAGACGAAGCTGGAGACCGTTAAATAACAAATTTAGCTCTGCAGGGTTCGCCAATCCCCTGTAGGGGTATTAAGACAGACGAAGGGGCCAATTCAAAAGTTCCTTTAAAGACTTTAGGGGTCCAGAACGGGTCAAGGTCCCAAACTGTGAGTCTCAAACGATGGATCTTGTAATAGTTAGCGCTTTCTTCATTTTTTTTATTGATTTCTAATTTACGAAGAAAATTCAACATTTCCACTTGAAGCTCATGGTTCGAGGCCCTTTGGGTCCTGTCGAACGATTTGAGTTGTATCGATTTTAATCATTCGAGATTTAGGTTTTTTTTTACGACCCTAGAAATGTTGAATATCAATGTCTATTCATCTTTTTCCGTTTTAACCTCCAAATCCTCCACCGCGGTTTAGTTCAATAAAAAGTTATAACTATACCAAGTGCTTCGACATTTAAATTTAAGATTTTTCAAAAAGTGATATTAATCGATTTGTGCTGCGAACGGTTGAATTCAAACCAACCCAACATCGATTAGCATTACCAATGATACCTTCCAACCCAACCTTCCTCTTTATCCCAATGAAATCGAAGTTCGAACGAAGCTTGCGAACGACAGGTTCCCATTGTCTTCTTGAAGAAGAAACTTGTCCCTCGACGTCGAAACACCGACGTCGTTCCTCCCCGATCGGTTATCGATACCAATAGCCAAGCCGTGTCCCAAATTCGGCCGTTTCTAGTTAACACAACGAATCCGCTCCTGAACGTGAAAAACGTGGGCATTGATCGTTTCGAAATAATTGAGCATCGGTTGACGTTATCGGCCAGGAGGCGGAATAGAGAGGATCGAACAGGGAACGGTTACACGGAGGGAAGCCGATTAATGCAAATGTCTAACCTATTGCGGTGTATGGCATAGGCCGAACTAACCGGGGAGAATGATCGGCGGGGTGGGGCTAGGGGGTGAGCGACAGATAGTCGGATGGGAGAAAGACAGAAGACTGGGATAAGACAGAGAGAGAAGGGCGGAGGTTTTGGAACGAGAGAGATGAAGCAACCGACGGGGTGGAGGGGGTTAGAGAATTACCCTGGACCAAACTGGACCTGCTCCACGACGGCTCGACCGCAACGCTTCAATTTAGAATGCTAATCAGCCAGCCCATACCCCCTTTCCCCTCATGCTAGCTCCACGGCACCGACAGTTTAATGTCTATACGTGTATCCATCCCTTAATCTGCCGCCGGTTTTCGTAGTCGGGAACGGGAACTGCCTTTAACCGAAAGCTGGCTGCAGTATGTCAATGTCTATCTTTCAAGACTGCTCGCAACGTCGACGGATCCCCGACGCTGACGTTCTTCGAACAGTGATCTCTATTTACCGGCTGCGCTGACGAAGTTTGCGAAACTGACGTTCCAGTATTATGAATCGTGTCACAGGAGATCATCAAAGAACCGTTTTCGTTTGGAACGGTACTTTTAGGCGGTACTCTGGAATATTTAAATCTTTGCTCTAAAAGCACGTTTATAAAAACCTTAATATTACATTCGAAGTGTAATAAACATTCTTAAATTTACTTATAAACAAAAATAAATCTTTGGACAGGATTTCAAACTCACTGCAAGAATTACAGTGTTCTTTCTTTAAAGATGCATGATATAACCCCAGGCCACATCCGATATATAGAGATCACTGTCTTCGAGAGAACAAAGACGACGTGGATGACGCTGAACAGAGGGAAGGGAGAAACCGAGAAATGCTTGTATCATTGACGATGCGCGAGTTCCCTTTGATCCTGTAGCGGAAGCATGAGTACCTTCGTGCTGCGTCTCGAGGACTATTCGACAACGGTCAGGTTCCTTCGAACCGATTCTCCAAAGCGCGAAAAGACGCTCGGCAATGACAGGCACGCACCACGTCCGAGAATATGCCTTCCAAGGACAGAATGTTGCATAGAAGCTCTTTCTACGACCAAAGTTACGATCGCTTAAAACTATGCTTAGTTAAAACTTCGGAAGAAAATACAGAGTGATAAACTGCGATTAATTCAGTACGAACGTATGGACTGATTTAGAATAGAAAAAGTAGTAAACAAAGGAGAATGAAAATAAAAATGAGTCATATAAAATCAAATGACGTTATGTTTGACTGTTATCATCACTGTTGTTAGTAATACGCACTTTAAAGAGTTGAGTACGTTTGAGATAATATTCATTTGTTCACGATTAATAATTATAGTAAATACCTCTGTGGAACTTAGCTGTAGGTTTGTATGGGTCAAATTTTCGTAACTTACCTGAAACAGAAACAGAAAAATGGTATTACTGACATGGAACAAGAAGGATACTTTCCTTTGAACAATCTTATAAGTACACACGTACGTGTGTAATTAATTAGTTAATATTTTCTTTTGAAATTTATTGTCTTTAAAAATTAATTCAGCATAATTATAACCGTAGAATACACGTGTATCCGTGTAATATGGACACTGGTATTTACTACACGAATTTCTACAGGACTTTACGCGTTACACGTGAAACCCGTGTACACGCGTACACGTATAAATGAGGGCTCTAGTTATAACAAATAATATTCAAGTGCTAGATAAATTGAATAATAATAGTCGAATAACAAATAAACACTTCAGATCCTTCCAGCCCCTAGCTCGAATCGAACAGTTATTTAAGATGAACTTTTACACGGAACGAATTACAGAACACGTACTTCGTGCGAATCGACACGTTTGTTTAGCTCGCGGGGCCAAGGATAATAACCTCGAATTCGAATTAGGATAATTGAAATGTAACGCTCCGTGGTCTGAGAGCGGAGTTTCGGAACACGTCTGAGTCTGGATCTCGCGAGTCTGGCGCAGAAGGTAAAGCGTAAGAGCCGAATATAGAAATCCGTACGGTTAATTGTCTCCATAATGGGAATCGTCCTTTCCTTCCCTCTCTTTCCCGCCCTCTTTCGCCGTCAGTTTTACCCTCTGCTCGGCCGGAGATATCTTCATACTTTAAGTGTCCCTGTTTGAAGACCGCCGGGCGGAAGACGGAATTTCAATTAAACATTTACCGCTCGCAGAAGTTCGCCTCGCGCGAGTTCGTTCTCGCAACGAGACTGAAGTCACGGAATCATTTATTGCTGGGTCTCGAACTCCTCAAACGAATTATTTTTCAGACCTCTGCATAATTCGCTTAGCTGTAGTTTCGTCGCGTGTCACTTCGCGATTCTTCAATTTATTAATTCAACATTAATAACTGCTTGACTACGAATCCTTAATTGCAGTAGGAATAACATGATTCGTAACCTTCGTAAATTCGGACTTCTACATCGGATACAATTACTAAACAAGTACAGTATTACCTGATAGTAGATCAGAAACAATATATGTTTTAAATTCTGTTCAACCGAAACAAGAAAAACTGGCCTAGCTTTTTGTTAATATGCCAAAGATACGACCATTTAAATATCACGACTTAATACAGGTAGATATAGATGTATTAGGTTGTCCCAAGAGTTTCTTCCGTGACTTGCACTCAATTATTTTGTGTGGCAGTGTTTATATAAATAGACAACCTAATTTCGTAGATGTTAATATTGTATAACAGTAATGGAGCAAAATGAATCGTACGCAATTTAATAATGTAACATTAGACATAAAATATTGTGTACGTATTACTTATTAATGAAATGGAAGAAACTTTTGGGACAACCTAATATATTGTATATGAGAGTCTCTGGGAAGGAAACAAGGTTATGTAGAAATACTAGGAATATATAGAAATGCAAAGTATTAACGAGAGAGCTCATTAATTAAAATATTTCATTACAGTATTTCCACGCAACTCTGTAAAATTTCTAATTTTAATTAAAATTTTCGTTATATAGCACGCCTAAATAATAACTTGGAGCATCATGACCTAGATACCGTTCCCTAACTTTGTCCCTAACGCAAAATTCGCAAGAGAAATCGTCGCGAAGCGTGCAATGTCATGTGGATTCGCAACGACCCCAAATCTATTTTGTCGCAAAATGTGCTAAGTATATGCTTTAACTAAAATTGATAATGTACGCCTTTGAAAATCTTGTGCTCGAGAGAATTTATCTTGTCTGACGTCTGCCAAAGTTCTCTGTACTTCCAACGTCCCCTCAGATGGGGACATCCGAGTGCAAAGGGGTTACACGTGAAACCCGTGTACACGCGTACACGTATAAATGAGGGCTCTAGTTATAACAAATAATATTCAAGTGCTACATAAATTGAATAATAATAGTCGAATATTCTTTCGATTATACCGAATATACCCTCGTCGGTCGACGACCACCGTGTATCGGAGACATAAGGAGGCGCGTTATTAAATCGTCGCGGTTAATCGCAGTCTCTGTAACCGATAAATATAGAGTCCGATGTCTGCAGACGCGATATTTGACATCCTCGCTCGGCAAAAGTCGCGACGCCATAGGCTACGTCTCGCGGCAGTGGCCGTCGACAACAAAGAAATTAATTCACCGATAAAAACACTTGCCGCAATGTCCGCGTGCATATCCTCCGAGGACTCTTCTAATTGGCAAACTTGTTAATTATCTGATAACGACGATTCCGGTCTCGTGATCACTCGAAAGATTAGCGACGGTAAACAACACACCGCGCGAGAACACAACAAAGCGAATAATTAATGCAACGAACGCAACGACGGCGCCCCTTGTCCCGGCCCAATTTGCATTTACAAGACACGTTGTTGTAACGTATCAACATTTTGATTAACAAAGTCTCCGTCGACGCGGAATGCGCGCGCAAAAGAAGCCGGTTAATTAAGAGTGTAGGGCGCGAGAGGAGGGGGGCCTCTCTTCTCTCGCGCGTTGAAAACGCGTTCCCGCGAAAGAGCCTCAACCCCGCTTTGATTAAAATCGGCCCAGCGGTTCGATTTTCACCGGTATAGAGCCGGAATAACGAAGTAATTTACGATTTCGTTGGAACGTTTACGGCGTTCCCGTTGGATGAAACGGACGCGGATTTACCGCGAAACGCTCCGAAAACCTAATGTACACCGGCCGTACACGATAATATGCATGACGGACGCTCGAATAGTTGCATAATGCGCGATATCGGCCGATATCGACATGGGGCAGGGACAATGTACGATATATCGGTTCATAAACATTCCCGAAATTATTTTGTTAGATAATTAGAACGCATGGACGGATGGGTATCGACGTGGGTTACCAATATCCTTTAAAGTGGACCGAAAGAATGCTGCTTCGGAATTTCTTTTTTTAAGATACCAGACGTGTGGTATGGATGTTTTATAGGTGCGCTGGAAGTTCGTACTTTGAAGAGTCTTTCTGGTAATTTTTATTGGAATATGTTTATTTATATAGAAAATCAGAATATATGTATCTTTTAAAGCGGAGCAATGATTTCGAGACAATAAAATGGTCTTTGGAAATTTGTTTTGAAAATACCAGATGAGTGATTTGAATATTTGATATGTGTGCGAAAAGTGCACATCTGTGATGGTATTTCTGTAAGTTTTTATTCATTCAGAAAAAATATATGAATATATGATATATCAATATCCATTAAAGTGAAACATAATTTTCCTATCCGAAAAAGATGACAATGTTCAAGAATTTTTCCTGAAGGTACAAAATATGTAATATGAATATTTATTATACAAACTGGAAGTATGAGCTCTGAAAATTGTTTCTACTAACTTGTATTGTTATATGGCAATCACGTTTTTTCAGACTCTCTTCCTGTCACAAAGTTTTGCACCACCAGTCCCTGGAACTCCCTCAAAACCACCCCCGACATTTCTTCCAAACAGCGCCTCAAGAAATGCATAAAAATCCTCAAATCACATGTAAAACTCGACAATACGATCAACACCCAGAAAATAATCGCTTCTGCATCCAGCAAAACATAATATCGAACGTTTCAGCCAGCAGTCTCGATTCTGCCTCCATTGACCAGTCGCGAGGCGGCCAGATATCGCCAGACGAAATAAAATCGTGGATGGAAAGTATGCGTCCACGGTTGAATCGACGCGTAATTAAAATTTAATCGCGCCACCTCGCGTATAGTGGCTTACGCGCTTGTTGCGCGAGCCCCATGCAATTTGCACGATCGACAGGTGGCGATGACTATTTCAAACCTGCCGTTGGAACTGCCGGTGATTGCAAACATGGTCACGTTCTTCCCTGCAACTATATATCAATCCCGAAAGACGTGCTAATCACGACCCGTCCTCGCTCGCGACAACCGCGATCCCTGTTGCTCTTCCTGGCTTCCAATTTTCATTCAAATGCGCCAGCTGCGCGCGCGGGCAGTCGCAAAGGTGGAATAAAGCTTAATATTTTGACGTTTTGTTGGTGAAACGCGGCGGTACGTGTCCGTAAAACTACCGCCCGATAAGCCGACAGGTAATACATATTCTGTCCGGTTCGATTAAATCGAAAGAATCGTTTCACGAGCGATTTCGTGTTTCCCGTTTCTATGGAAGTTTTTAAGCTGGCCACCCGGTGCCATCACCAGAGTTCAACTAGGACAATTCGTTACCCCAGTTGCGTAACGATTCTTATACTTGGTTAAAGGTGATTTCAAGAGGGTTGGGAGCTAAAGAATATTTGTCTATTTGAATTTTATATGTGGATGCTTCGGTTCGGTATTTTCTCTAAAATTTTCTCTTTTGTGGACTACTGATATTTATAAATTTGTTCTGTGCTGAAATCTACTGTACTTTGGGGTATTTCTAGATAAACATACCCTAGTTGAAGGGAGCCATCTTCATGCTTCAAAGAGGTGGCCTACAATGTAATTTGAGAATGCGTTATGGTCTAAACATTGCCTCCAGGACCATTTTATTTTATTAAGTAATTGAAAGTACCTAATTAAATAAAATGCCCCCATAAGATCTGATTTAGCCAATTCGACATCGAAACTCCATGTACAATAGAGTCACTGATTACTCCTTGAAATTAATAATCAAGTATTCATACTTTAACAGCACTGTCGTATTAATAGAACTCTATTAAGCCTCTGTTTAAGCCTCTACACCGATTACGAATGTGGAATAAACGTGTTAGCAAAGTGCAATGGCAACAAATTGGCCCTTGCAGCGCAATCAGTTTAGCAGGCCTGCAGTCGCATATGGAATAGCATTAGCGCGAGCGACCAAAACATTTAACATTCTGCGAACTACGCCAAGTGACAAGTGTAAAGGGAAATTTCGATATGTCGTAAAATGGTTTATGCAACTATTTTGACCGCTGCAACGGAAATTCATTTGGAAAACTGGATGTTAGTATCGGTTGGATTTCCAGTTACTGAAACGCAGCTTTGGCGATTGTGTGGGTGTGCCGGTGTAATTCAACGGTATTGAAAACATAGCATTTATCGAAGAAACAATGCTCGTAAAGTATCGACGAGTTGTGGAGCAATTTCTCAGAAAGTGCAGTTAAACTCCGGTGTAACTCGAGCAGGTGTAACCTGTGTAATTCTGTCAGGAAGACAATCTAGAGTTTTTCGAAACTCTAGGAAATGTTTATTGTATTAGTTTACAAGCTCGATTTAGTGTACCACATTCTTAGGCCGTAGATGGTGTAACAAAACACCAATTTTAACTTTGTCCTTGTTAATTTGTAACTTGGAAAGCTGCTGTAACTAGAGAATTGCAAAGGAGTTTGTAAGTAGTAAACATTAATGAATGGACATTACTAGGCCATGGATGGCGTGACAAAACACCCATGTCAACTTTCTCCCTATTCATTTGCGACCTGGAAAGCTGCTCTAAATAGAGAGTTGCAAAGAGGTGTCTTTTTAAGTAGCAGACATCATTAAGCATTCGCCATTCTTAGGCCATGGGTGATGTGACGAAACACTCGTGTCAACTTTCTCCTTGTTAATTTGTAACCTGGAAAGCTGCTGGAATTAGAGAATTGCAAAGATGTGGCTTTTTAAGTAGTAAACGTTAAGAATGAATGGACATTATTAGGTCATGGATGGTGTGACGAAACACCCATGTCAACTTTTTCCTTGTTAATTTATCCGAGTGCACAATCATATACTCGACCGTAACTCTTAATTCTCCGTTCCTAAAATCCTTACATTACCACTCGTTTACGTGATTTCTCTATTTAAATCTTCTTATCACGTTCGATTTGTTTTATGTACCGAAACCCTGGATTTGTGCACATCGATAACCAACACTTGTAAACCCATTCCTAGCAAATCAGTTCTGTCCCAGCATCGACAAACATCGAATCCCGCCACTTCAAATACATAATTCGCGAATAGAGCCCACAGCCACAAATAACCGGTTATCTTTCCTCGGTTAGATACCGTGCGCACCCTGCGCGAAGCCCAGCTCCGACGCTTCTGTCGTCCTGTCACGGTCCTGCCCGGGCGATCCTGCGACAATAGTTGCGTCGAACAGCGAAAATGGACGGGCGGCGAAAAAAATAAAACATAGGGCAGAAAAACATCCAAGTGGGGGGAAACAACCGCGACGCGGAGAAACAAGAGGCGTGCTAGGCAAGCCGGGTACGTGCAGTAGTATCCCGGGGTCGCATGAATCACGGGAATACGTATTCAAAGCCAGTCCACACGGAATGACCGCTCGAAATTCAGAAATTCAGGAGCAGCGAGGCTATCGGCTTGTCCGTCGTCTCTCTCTTCAGCGTGCTCCCTGTATGCTCGTGGTTCCCGCTTCCGTTGGTACGGACACATTTGATATACGGTTAGGTGTATGCATCACACGGCGGCGCGGGGGCGTATATAGATTACCGAAGGTGCGAGAGAGGCACAATAGAGTGTAATCAACGCCGAGGCTCGGCACGGAGCGACGCGGCGCGGCGCTGTCCGCGTTAATATTAAATCGCGGCTCCTGCGGTTGTCTCGAGTGCTTATCTCGGATCTTCCACCGCCTCTTCGTCATATAGTTGCCGACATCGGTGGCTGTTGATACCCACTCGAGCCACCAGCCACCCTAAACTCGCCCTATCGTGTACCCTGTACCTTCAGCTAACTCACTCGAAGCACACCTCCCCGCAACACGCCCGCCGCACGGGATGAGAAATCTTCGATATTGCACGTTTGGGACACGAGGAGCCAGAACTCCGTCGCTCCCTGCGATTTCGCCATCGATCCCGTCGCCCCTACGAGTCGTTCTCGACCCTTCACGCCCCCAAGAACGCGACTGCCATTCTTCTACTCTTCCATCGTCTAGCAAAGTCAACGACGATACCATCTACGGCCTGCACTCGCAGATTATCTTGAAACCACTTTAACATTCGCAGGGGGATGCGAGATAATCGTCGACGAACAGTATCGAGTCGCCACGAGCGCTTAACGAGGTCCTTGGATGACGATTACCGCGAAATCGTAGCGTAAATATAAAATGATTAGGAGTTGACGGTAGAGTTTGTTTATCTTATTCTTTGGTGATGATATAGACATGTTATTAGGTCGTCCCACAAGTACCTGCTACTTATTCTTCTGCTACTCAAATTAATATGCGAAACATACCCTTAAGTGCTATAAAAAAAAGGAATCTCTCTCAATTTACAATATTTTTTCACCGTTCTGACGTAGCCGTTATTTCGTCACTAGAAAATTTCTGTATTGTTTTTATTCAATATTGACTTAGTCTGCAGCACGAACTTATAGGATGACCTAATATTCGAGGTAACTATGTACCTTGGATAATAATAAATTTCTTAGCTTAGGTTAAATAAATTAAAGGTCTTCTGAAAAGGATTTAGTAATCTAGATGACTTTATGAATATTCGTGATTCACGATGAGGTATATGAGCATTGAATATCAGCATTGAAAGGAGCTTGGAAGTGAACCGCCAATTATGTGGACAGATATGAAGAAAAAGAAGCTTCAGTGAAGAAATTAACTGCAAACGAGGTGGAGATGGTTAGAGAATTAAAGATAAAAGTGGAATCCAAATGTGGCTTAATGCTGGCACCTCGTGACCACGAGGCCTTTATAAGAGCTCGCTTTTGACAGATGAGGGAAGAAAGTTACTTCTTGAAATGGAGCTCGAGCAACTCGACACCCCAAACACCTTGAATTCCGATTAATTTACCCAAAATTATTGCACGAATAAATTCAACGCGTCAGCCTAACCTCGACCTATTTTTAACGTATCGCGGAGATTGAACACGTTCGAAATTCGTATTAATTGCTGCGAGCCAAATAACGACCCTATTCGTAATTAAATTTTGTAACTTCGCGGTGCTCGCGCGATGGATAGTTGAACGCAGACTGGTTTTCGTGTTGTTGAAACTTTAGCGATATTTGCCGAGCGAAATTGGCGCAAACGCGTGGTATAATTAGAAATCGATTTGCGTTACCGTGAATTACGTAAAGTGGTAAACGATGAATAGTCGCAGCCTTAACTGCGGCCATTCAGCGTCATGTAACGGTGACAAGTAGGCCACCCTCGCGGGTCTCGTGTAACGCAGCTGACGACGGGGCGACAGGCCAAGACACTTGAATGAATTTTCGGTGTACGAAGCCACCTCACCGGTCCATGGACGTGGGAACATACAGGGTGACCCATTTTGAAGAAACGGGATCTCCCTCATGAGAAATAATTAGGTACGTTTAATTGGAATTGAAACTCATTGAAAATGTTTACTCCAACTGTTTGAAATCTCTTCTCGCATAGATACATATGTGTGTAATTTGTAAATCAGGTTGAAGCTTTTATAAAGATGATTCGAGAACTCGAACAACATGGATTACAATACATACAATTATTAATAGAAATCCAGTGGCTGTAAGAAATTCGAGAAAGAAAAACGAATTTCAACGATAGCATGCTCCCTTCCAGGTGATTTATCATTGTTTACACTGGGGAAAAACTTAGCACGAGGCGAGTCTTTCTTCGTGGGACCTATCGCCCCATGAAAAGTAGGGATCCATTCTGGAGCATCGGACCGTACGCGAATTCTACCTAGCTGATGCGTTCTCCCTTTGTTGTTCATCTTCATTGTAATGGCCCACTGTGCCGATTTTGTTAGGAATTTATCCGTCGCGCCAATACCATACATATGTATACAATTCACGGATAATCCTGGCTATTTGCAACGCTGTTCAATCTGGGGAAATAAAAGTAAGAGGGGTTGGGCGACACAAGCTAACCATTATTTGAAAAAGACTGAATTTGAGTCATCTTCGGGCTAACAATTGTTACGAGTACAATTAAAAATAAAAATCTTTGTCTTACAACTTTTAGATACGTAGAAAAATATGACGATTTTATCAAACTTGGGATGATAAATTTTTGAATTTTAGAAACTTTTAAGACTATACAACGAAACAAATTAATTTATTATTGAATCAAGCTTATAAAACGCGTTGTACGTTTTCAACGAGTTCCATTGTTATTTATTTGCTTCCACAACAGTACCGAACAAAATTCTCACGGTAGCCCACTATCTTTTCATACCGCGACATTTCTTACGCAAAATTGACTCACGACACGAATTTCATAAATTTTACACTTTCGAAAAGTTGTGCTTCCTCGAAACGATCGAAAGCTTCAGGCACAGGAACCTAAACCCCTTATGGTTCCTGCAGGAATACCATAATACGTGACTTCGTACCAGATAGATTTTTCCCAACTCCTTTATGACGCCTTAAAAGGTGCCGATTACGAAATCGAACTCGTAAAATTTTTACGCGAAAACCGTGGCGCGAGTCATAGAATGACACGAGCGTTAAAACTTATGGCGACGACGTTCAAAGAATAGGCGAAGTGTTGCTGGAAACGAATGAAATTCTGGATCGTGTCCGCTTTTATTCGACGCCGTCACGAATGACCCCAACCCCTCAGCGACAATGCGCTGTCGTGTAATTAATATCTCGTAAAAACGCGTCTGCTCTCATCGGGCATTGTTGGCGAGTCGAGCGCGACGACAGGCTACATTCGGAATAAAAATTTGTTGGGTAACGATTAAAAGGTGAACACCGTTTGGACTCGTATTTGCTCGATAAAAATGGCAATCTATTTTGCAACACGAAGCAAAGTGTGACGTTGAATGAACTGAATCGGAGGAAAGTTTATCCGAATAACATTAGCGATCGTAGTAGTATGTTTCTGTATTAGTCCACTTAAGTATAAATAGACCAAAAATCTCACCTATCAAAATGTAAACTCCAACAAAATTATACATATACATAGCTTCGATTTTCTTGACTCATTGTCCTGTATTACATTATATTCAATCTGGATTATAATATCATTTACTTATTAGAGCAAGAGTTTGGTCAGCATTTAATTTCTCCGGAAGCTTTCTGCGAATAAATTTCGATATTCAATGAATAAAAATTTAAATTCAATACAAATCGATCAAAGGAACTTTATATTGAATGAATAATAACAATCAAAATGGAACGTTTCGTATATGTATACTTATCTTAAGAACAGATATTTTCCATTTTTTTTTTTTTTTATCGCTTTTAGAGGGTACTGTACAAAAAGTCACTGCTACAGGGTGTTTGTATTCGTCGTCTATCATCCGGATAAAATTTTATCCGTCTTTGATCGTGTCAAGGCTATCGGTACAGCGCCACGGGATCGTCGTTCGAAACCCCCGAGTTATCTCGGATGGCGTCAGTATTCGTTATCTCCGAAGATAACTGGCGCCGTTAAAGGGAAGAAGATGATCGCGGCAGTGCGGGAGGAAAATTTAATTTCTCTTGATACTCCCCCCCCCCCTTTCACCTAAGCTTTCAAAATTCCTTAACTCAACGTGGCTCCCTCGACGCCACGATCCGCCGAGCTTCGTTAGCAGGAATCCTTACTTTTGGTTATTTAATCCCACCGTGTAGGAAACAATTTATTTCACGGTTCGAGGATAAACGTCAGAAATTCTATTTAATTTGGAGTGACACGATGGGTCGTCGATTATCGAAAACAATAGAGAGTAAATATTTACGGACATGCTTGTAGCAGTACGAATCAGACGACGATAATTTTGCATCAATTCTACATCTATTATTAGATACTATTTGCGTTTAAACTCTTCATCCTAGGCCTGCAAACGATAGAATTTCATTTGTTAAATCAACATACAAAAACGTGGGCTTGGCGAATATTGCTTTGGCTCATAAAATTAACTTTGAATTTTAAGTGGCTAGACAGAACATATTTTTTTTTCTTTTTATATGGGTATTATTTAAGGTATTATAACATTATTTAGCATTACTTTTTGTCTTTAATAATTAGAAACTTCGATATTTAGCACTTCGTAATATTTCCTCTACACCTGGGGATGCTGAAGTGTAATCAAAAACGTTTGCACGAGATTACTTGTATAGTATCATCGAATATTGTAGTATCCCCGCCTCCTGTACCCAACAATAAGGAGTCAAATAAGAACACGAAACGTAGGCTACGGGACTGGTCGCGTAGGTAAAGCGGTCGACTGTGGATCCGAGGATCGTGGCTTCGAGAATCCCCGTGTCTTATTTTTCGTTTAGACTCCTACATATGGGTGCTCGTCCGGGATGGGGGGTTACAGCGGCAGAGGACCGGCCAGTGACGATGAGTGACGATGAACAACAATGCCACGCGAAGGACGGTGGAGCGGGCAACAATGAGGCGTCGAGAGAGAACAACGTTCCAGAAAGAGAGAGGGGAGTACACTCGCGAAAGAGGGTGCGGCGCGCACTGTTGTTGAGACGCGAAACCCGAGAGAGAAAGAGAGAGGGGAGTACACTCGCGAAAGAGGGCGCGGCGCGCACTGTTGTTGAGACGCGAAACCCGAGAAAACGGACATTCGAGGGCGAATGAATGTCAATTCAGGATAGCCGAGTGTAGTATCCGCGCCTCCCATACCCAACAATAAGGAGTCAAATAAGAACACGAAACGTAGGCTACGGGATTGGTCGCGTAGGTAAAGCGGTCGACTGTGGATCCGAGGATCGTGGCTTCGAATCCCCGTGCCTTATTTTTCGTGTAGACTCCTACAATATTATATGAATAACTCGAGAGGCACACACTTGTTATTTAGATTTCTGTTGCGAGCTCATATAGACACCATACGTCGAGGCCTCGCGTAGAAACGAACCGTTCGAAGAACGAAGGTTCTTCAAATTTCAGCTTGCTTTGGGGAGCATTGATCTTCCGCGGTTTTGCAAGGTGAAGCCACAGAATACGGCATGTCACTCGACGTTACGGCCATGCATCGAATCGAAAGTCGTCGAGATTCTTTTTCGCCTCTCCTACGTATATACAAGATAGGTTTCGGTATCCAGAAGTAATATCAAAGTTCAAAGCAAGGTGACAGAATTGCTAGGCGAGCGCCCAGCGTCGGGTTGCCATTCGAACGTGATATTGCAACGGTATAACGTGTACATGTGTCTTCGCTACTGTATTTGAATACAGATTTCCTTTTTTTTTTTCTTATTTATTTCCCTCTTCTGTGCTTCACCTAAGCATTCCCCGTACGTGACAATAACGATGACGCAGCGAGGCGAAACTGGTCGCGTTGACTAAAATTCTGACGCTGTCAAAAATGCATTCTAATCGCGCCTTAATTGCGACGCGCGAATTTCAGCAAAAGCGAGATAAACGAAATGAACAATTTTTTAGTAACTTGAATTTGAAATGAAAGGTTATATAGAGGTTCTATTAGAAAAATTGCAGACCGTAGCAACGATGTCAAAGCAAATAAAATAAAAATGTTATTGAACAGCAAAGAAATAAAAATTTCATTTATCCTTTGACGACACCTACAAACGTTTTCGACCGTATTAAGTTACTAAAATGGTTCTGCAGTTATTAATTGTCACCCTGATCGCTAGAATTCATTGCATCACAATTTTTTATTTCTTCACCTATATTAAAATAGTTTTGATCTCACCTAAATTGATTGTATAAAGTCCGAAACGTTTGTGCGTGTCCTAAATAATGAATAAATAAAATTGCAATTTATTTGCTTCCAAGAAAAATAAAAAAAGTAATATAATGTATACCTAATAACTTAATAACTCTCAAAGCATCATGATTTTAGACGTTGATTAAAAATGGTATTATTCCATCGAGGAATGTTTCGAGGATGCCTGACGAGTAACGTAAATCCGCCTTGACAGGTCAATAGGTGCCGTGTAAAATTCCCGAAATAATCCGTGGGCATAGCACCCGGCCTCGTGTGCGGTCTCATCGCGTCTGGGATTTCGTCCAGAGTCGAATTTCGTTTTCGAGCACTCCGGAGCCAACCCGCATTCGACGTTCCTCGGTCAAGAGCGTTTTGGTGTTCCCGTCACGCTTTAAGTCTGTGCCTTATCGCCACAAATCCGTGTGGCAAATGGCCGGGAAGCGGTTCGAATAGGAATTTCTTTCGTGCGTTTTTCCCAGCGGCCGGTTTTACAAAATGTATAATTTACACGACTTTGTTCACGCGTGCGTGGCTTGAAAGGTAATCTGTCGATCGCTTGTGTAACTCAATCAGCCCGATTGTCGGCGAACAGCGAACGAAACGTAACCCAGCGATTTTGCCTGGTGGGTTTTCTTGAAATTGTTCAGAATTGGAATCATTTTCGAGGAAGGAAAACGGTTAGTGTCGGCAATTCATAAAGGTATACAACAAATTGGATAAAGTTAAATTTAACGAGCATGATGATATTTTATTTTGAGATGCTGAATTAGTATATATTATAGCATGATATAAACTGCAGAAGATAAGGGAATAATAAATCTAAATAATAGAGAGTGGAATGGAATTTATATGCACATTTAACAGAGATTGTACGTGAATGCTATATTTAAGTAAAACACGAGAGTTTGGTTCGTGGCATTCTATGTTTCATTTATGAACGAATCTACAAAATTCAATGTAAACCACTACTCCGATAAAATTTGACCCAATTCTGAATGAAATTAGCCAACAATTGGTCAAGTATGAATCCTGCAGCACCTGCCCGCGGTGATATACGCCAGCACCAACCATAAACGCAACCGGAAGCTCGCGAGGCATCGGTTTCCTGCGCGAAACGCATGAAAATCTGGCGTTTCCTTTACCCATAACGCATGAAAATCCAATATTTCTTGCATCCAAAACCCATCGAAATCGAGAGGTTTTGGATGCTGACTACACATCGGGATCCATGGCTTCCTTGATTAAAAACGCATCGAAATTCAAGGTTCCATTGCTCAAAATGCATCGAAATCCAAGGTTTTTTTAGCTCAAAACGAATCAAACCTAACATTTCTAAACTAAGCGTTTCTTGTGTTCAAAGCGCATTAAAATCCGGTAATTTCTTTGGTCAGAACTTATCGAAATCCAAGGTTCCATTGCTTAAAATGCATCGAAATCCAGCGCTTTCTTTGTTCAAAACGCATCGAAATCCAAGGTTTCCTTAGCTCAAAACACATCGAATCCAACGTTTCTAATCAAGCGTTTCTTGTGTCTAAAGCGCATTAAAAAACCAAGAATTTCTTTTCTCCAAACGCATCGTAATCCAACGTTTCTCTCGCGCAGAGCTTCAGCGTTTCTTTCGCTCGAAACCCATCGAAATCCAGCATTCCTTTAATCCAAACAGCATCGAAATCCATCTTTTTTTTCGCACAAGTCCCTCTTAATAAACGCGATAAACTTCTAAAGACACGATAAACAGCGGAGCAATTCGTTTGGAGGGGCTCCAACAACTTCGATGGAACTTCCCCGTACCCGGGGCGACTCTCTTACGCGTAACCGCTTGCAAACGCGCAAGGCAGCTGCGCCATGGACAAACTTTCGTCCGTCGCCGTGGAACAAACTAACGTGCTGACTGAACATTACAAGCTCACCCGAGCAATCAACATTTCCGAGATACTCTTACAACTGCGACGATTAATGCACGAATTCGGGGAATTCCGTATACAGATGTAGCCGCGAACGTAATCGTGTTAATTCGCGCGGCAAATGTAACTCATCCCGAGAGAGTGCATTTGCACGCACGGTATTCAATTACACGCGCCGCGGCCGCACGCTGACGCCGATCAACGTTGCGTAAATTCCCGTAAGTGACGGGAATGTAGAATTTGAACATTATCGAGTGTACATTCAAGGATATTTAACGGTGAACATTTTACGAAGCTGATTCTTCTGGATGAAACAGAAATGACATCAGGAACGATGAAACTGTGCTTCGGGATAGTTAGCTGCCGAGAGTATGCACGTAAACTGGGATTAGTGGAAGAGATAGGGAAAAAGTTCGTGAAACTTTTTTGTGTGAAATTTCATTCTTTTCGAGATCTATCTGAAACGTTTTTCCAAATCTTTCCATGTTACGAAGATATACGTCAGGAGAACTGAGAAGTCACTGCTCATGAATTAATTATAAGAATATACAATTCCGTTAGAATAATAGGTGAATTGTTATAAAAAGGATAACAAACTACTGTATTTAAAACACGAAAGGAAAAGGAAAAGTCCCCGATTCTGAAGCATTAACCTTCAAACGACTATACGTTATCCACGTAATTCATCGTGCTACTACTATCCGTGTTTTTCTAAACGACGTAACAAGATACGGCCACCTGAGTAAAGAAGTCGTAGGCATAATTTTCCCGAAGCGGTTCAGAAGAGGAAAGCTACGATTCCGTGAAACAGTTGGTCAACCATAAACAAGGATTAGTGACATATGGATACCATAGACGAACAACGGGCCGACCGATGCACGCACTCCTGCTTCTGACAGCCAGAAGTGCAGATGAAATTATTGGATAGGAAACGCCGCCCACGATATTATAAATTATAAACGGATGATATTCACTGTTATATACCGTGGGAAATTGTTCCTCTACGACGCAACGAGACTTTTACACCTTTCATTTCCATAATTATACGGGAACTGATATAAATATTCGTCTAATCAAATAATAAAATGTTTTAGTGGGTATTAATTTAAATTAAAACATAATAAACTTCCAAAATACTTTCATATTACTAGCTGTACCAAGCGAGTGAACTATTTCAATTCGTATAAGTTTATTATATCGTTATTCTCATTTCTATGTCTATCGATTCGTATTGCCTCAGTGCATAGACAAAATAAATCCTTCTTTTTACGTCTTATTCTACTGGTGAAAGCCCACTTTTCTTCGTTTTCAACGCTTCCGCGACGTTGACAACGTTTAAAAGAAGAAGCCATTTGATCCTCCGTAACTTCTGAAAGCTTTTCAGTTCCCACCTCCACCCCACCCCACCCACCGCCTCCGTCCCCCGCCCCTTCGTCTTCGCCGCCAATTTCATTAGACAGTCCGCATGAAATCCGAAATCCAAAAGGCACCACCGCTCGGGAAACTCCGGAGGTTTCTTTCCGAGTAAACTTCCATGCGGCTTTGTAAGCGTGCCAATGAAAAAAGCACGTTCCTGAAACCCCCGCACGGTCTGTAAGTGGGTACACGTGCAGCGTCGCAGTTTCCTTGGACAGGATAAGGAGTCCGGCTCGAAACGAGAGAAACGACTCAGAACTTTATCAAAGAAGTACGTGATCCTTGCACTTAACGACCGTCGCCTACTTCGTACGAAACGCGGTGTTCTAGCAGGCGCCGAGAGCCTCGAGATAGGGTTTACGTGGACAGGGATTTCTCAAATTGGTTTTGTTAGAACCTGGATCACCTTCCTCGCTTCGACGAGCTCATACACAAAACCTGTCGTCCACCAAGGGAAAACGAACTACGAACTCATGAAATACATGCCCCGCGTAACCGATAGCGAAACTTGGCTTCTTGGAACGAGAAAATAATCTTCTGGGAGATTAATCAATTCGCTGAAATACTCCTTGCCGAGGTAATGTTTGGGATTCAACGTTGACCGTCGCGATTTCGGATATTTTGTCGGAAATTTTCGGTCGCTCTTGCGACGATATAAATAATTGATTGATTCGGTGTTCGTAGCATTAGGCCATCTCGCAAGTTCGTGCCATTTATTGTTCCGGTACGATGCGTGTTCTCTTCAAATCCCACATTCCTACATTCCGCCAAACTCAAACCACGGTCCTACTCCCTAACAACATTTCCTCAAAAGCAATGGTTAACGATAATACGATAGTATTAAACCGCACGTCCAACCCTCAATTTCCTTCAACTTTCCATCCTCTCATCGATTTGTACTGCAAAAGTCAAACCGCCGCGCGCCGTGGCTACCATAACCGTGTACCGCGGGCGACTAAAAATTTGTATGCTCGTTTTTATGGGCCCGGAGATTACTATCCCTCCGTCGCAAAAAGCCGTAAACATCTCCATTCGAGTCAAATAAACCGTCGTCCTCCGCATTTACGCGGTCGAGTCGAGGGGGTTGCTCGTGCAACGAAGATCGTCGAAATTTTTTTTCCGCGACGACAATGAGAGCACCGAGGTAGGCGAAATCTCGGAAAACCAACGCTGCAAACCACGCGTGTACCGAAACGGCGAGTGTAACAAGAAGTACAACGAATGTCGCTCGTCGCTAATAACTCCGGCGCTGCGCAGCTCGCAAAAAGGCCGTTTTCGAGCCGCGGGATATTTTGGCTCGCGACTACGACCAACCCCGAAATTACTGGCTGCGCTGATCGTTCCTCCTATCGCAGTCATGCTGGATGCCAGCGAGATTATAAACACACGCACGCGATCACACACGAGCGACCCAGACGAGACCGAGTTGGTACAGAAGCTGAATTGGGAGGAGAAAATTCTATTCTAAAAGAAACGGTAAGAAATAAAAGCTTAGCATTAAAAGTTCATTTATTCGTGACGCTTTATCGATTGAGTGTTTCAATTTTTAGGTGTACTTTGCGAAATAATTTTTGTACGATTCGAACTCTAAGTTTTGTTCGACGAGAAGTAGACGATCTGTCGCTTGTAGCTTTGATTATTTTTTCGAGAATTGATTCTCATGGTAGCTAACAGATACAACTTATAGCAAAGTATTTATAAAGTTGTTTCAATTGAAAAATTAAATTTTTCGTTTGTTGTGAGTGTTTCAATCTACGATTCATATTCAGGTTTTTATTTGGCCAGGATTCGATAAACTGTTGGTTATCTTTTATTTTCAATTTGTAACCTTTATCTAGCCAAGATTTCATCTGTTTCTGGGTACAAAGGCTACGCATTTACCGAGAACAAGGGAACATATTCCCAGAAAAAAAAAAAGAGGAAGGTGAAAAAATCAGCAAGAGAGAATTGGCCAATTTGAAACGTGGTTCTTCATTTTATGCGTATTCTAACCGATCAGGTGTGATTGATATAATTGTGGACCATATTTATGCATCTCATAAGAGAATGCCAATGCACTTCTATTATATACATACCTTTATGTTTGCATAAAAATACGTTCATTATGAAATAATCTACATTTATTCCATATGAATATTACAGATAAATATTATTTAAATAAACTTGATGTATGAACCTATGCTTAGCTTTTTCATTGGCCAAATAAGCGAATAGCTACAGAATCCTACAGAATTACCTACAAAAGCAAATTCATTTGTGAAAGCTAAAAGAGCTGTAATAATATTGTTACGTCGCTGGAGTTAAAAAGTTAATATTCCCTACAACGCGTTTAGCTTATCGCATAGGTTACGCGACACGCGTCCAGCTTATCGTATTATTCATATAACACTTTAATTCTCACTTTAATCCGCTGTCAGAGATGCGTGACACGACAATTTATCATTTCGTATCATACTATGTATTTAAATGATAAAATCTACTTTAATGTAGCCGAGATGCAACATAAGAGAAATAATAATAAAACTGTTTTTCGTTATCACAAACCACCGTCTCGCGCACCATATTTACTCTCAAGTTCACCGCTTTCAAGGGTGGTACAGTTTTGGCAACTCCTACACGTCGAATCGGACAAAAATACAAGAGTTAAAAACAAAGTACAATACGGGAAGCGGTAATAAAACGGGGCAATCCCATTTTACGAGGTCCATTGTAAGAACGTGTCTGTACGTACGGTGCCGTGAAAGTACACCGTAAAACTTTCCCGTTAGTACAATAACCGATAGAAGTTCTCCCCGCAGCGGATCGCCTAATGGAATTAAAAGTGGCAGAAATTTGAATACACGCCGCGCCGCGTGGCGGTAGGCGCCTTAATGGAATTAAAAGAAATTCCAATATTTCCCAGCGTTGGTAATAGATGTAGTTTCCGTTTTTATTCGACGCGTCTTGTTACTTCGGAACGTTAGGAAGGAGCGTTAACGCAACGAGAGACGCTCCCACGGCTGTGGAAATTCGATTATAAACGGAGGCAAGTTCTCGCGAAATCGTCGTCTAACAACGTTTACAGCGGCGAGGCCTTGTTACCGGAAGATGACTAGGACGAAACTCACTACTGGATCCAAAAAGTCAGTGGAAAGCGCGGAGTGTCTGGTATGGAACGTGTATGCAAGCCGGTAAGTGGAGGCACTCTTGCGTTCACCTGGCATGCGGCCAGCATACCCTCTGCGCGACTTTGAATGTGCGAGAACAAGCTCCCGGTTCGTTCGTAGTTAGAGGAAACTACCCCGTAGAATCATACCCCCCCCCCTTCCCTCCCAAGGTACTTTGATTGATCGTGATTTCGCTTCTTTCTTCTCGCACAGACGCCCATTACTTTCGACGTTTTATTTGACGCATTATTGGAGTGTCTTTTTGCGTAGTTAACAGTTTATGAAATGGAAAAGAAATCTCGTTTGTAAGTTATATAAATTAATTTTTGGGGGCAAGTTACGTAAAAGTAAATGAAGGTTCATGAAAGGATAGTGAACATATATCGTCCAGGAGTATGAAACTAAAAGAAAATTCGTAAGGACCTGTTTCGATGATAAAATCATAAAGATAAATATATCCCCAAATATCCCCAAATATATACCCAAATATAAGAGAATTACTGTCTATGAAAACGTAGTACTCTTGCCTATCGAAGACAACCTGTACGTTATTTAATAATCATACAAGGAGACCATTAAATTAAAGAAACTTTCCCAAATAACAAAAAAAAAAAAAATGAAAAAATGAAAAAGGCTTTGTACTTAATATTTCAGGAATAGCCAATAGTAACATAATAATAATAAACCACATGTGAAATCATCGTTCTCCTCCAATGTACCTTCTTCTCTTCTCCTTAATTAATATTTCTACACCTATCACCTTCTCAACCATGCACACGAAAGTTCGCATCTAAACTCCTTAAAGTTTTAATTATTTAAAATTCTAATAATTACGTACACGGTCGCCTTCCAAATAGGAATCCCCCTTGGTAATTATCTCATCCCTTTCAATACTAACGACGAACTCGTCATGTATTGATAAATTCCATTCCAAGGCCCTGGAGAGGAAATATTATTCCACGAAACATTCTAATCTAGCTCGTGGCAATTCCCAAAATCGCGACTACCTGCCTGCTAGACAACTTTCCGCATATATTTACAGACATTGTCTGTTAAACTACACAGACCTCTCGAACCTCTCAGACTGGCTTTGATATAGCTCACGACAATTCGTACCCGTAAGTTACACAGGCCACGGGCGATGTTTCCCGAACTGGTTGCTACAGCGTTCCCGTATCTCCGTGGCGGAATGGATCCTCTTTTCGCTACAGTTCCATTTTCTTAATCCCGACTACCCAACTCCGTCGCAGATAACGCACGAACCAAGTGAAACAAAACTTCTCTGATAAACCCTCCGTACGCTGGAATTTACGATAGAGAACCTATTGGCATTGGAAGATAGCATGTCACTTCGCGTATTACCGACGAGGCCACATACTTCGAGTACAGTCAATTTTACTAAGATTTTGAATCGATATTTGGCTGTGAATAGAGTAACTTTGGAAAGGGTGCAGGGTGTTACCAAAAGTAAGAAGGCTTTCCTCGAGCAAATATGATTGGACAAATCCTTTCCCATTTTGAAATCCGGGGCTTCGTTATCGAGATATGAGCAGTTAAAGATGTTACGTGTGTGTACTGCTAGTGAGTCGGAGCGCGCAGGCGCAGTCGATCGAAGGCGCGCACCGCGAAATATAAAGTGAGCTTCGATTGATTGTATCTAAATAACCAAGCGTCAGTATGCAAAATGGTAAAGGACTTTTCGATCCCCTTTTTCACGGAGAATCTGTTCTGAGGCAATATCGTACTCGTGAATCTTGCTCCAAATGGCACATTCCGGAAGGTTATACACTATTCGTAGAAAACAAGGCTCTTGAACTGTTCTAATGGTCTACAAAGCTCGTAGTGCCTTCTATCTTCGCTTACGAAAGTAGAAAACTCAGCTCTGAATATTTAAAACCACCCTACAAAATACAAAATATACAGATACAACATTTCAGCTAGGAAACAGCAACAAACAAGCTAGGAAATAACAAAATTTCAACAAGTTCTGGAACGTTGCTCCCAAAAAGTGTCCAATTTGTCCTGGAATGACCCAACCAAACTTCACGGTGGTCTACAGGCCGCAGGGCACCTCTCACCCCCGAGTCACGCGTTCTCGTTTCAATACGGGCCCTGGAAATTGCGCCCAAGACAAATTCAATTTCTGTAATACGCAGCGTTGCCGATCGACGTTATTTCGCAGTATCTCCGAGTTGCGTACGGGATTCCCGTCGCTCCCTGACGAGGCGGCAGGTGCCCTCTTATCTCAAGAGAACGCGCGAGCCTTGCCGGATATTCCCCGGAGAAATTGTCGCAGCCTTATTCCCGAGTGCCTTATACCTTTCGACTATCATCCGATCGCAGCCTTCCAATTCTGTACGTAGACGAATCTCATTGTCCTTCCTCTACACGCGACTGTGTTCCTTCGCCATCCTCCTCGTCCCTTCGAGGTAGCTGAGACGAAAGGAACGAGAGGGAGACTTCGATCCACGAGGACGCAGCCTGCTTGCGAACCTGATTTTCGTCAAGAACGTATTTCCCTCGCGTGCAAGCAAAGAGTTCGAGCTGCTCGATGCTCCGACGTTATCCTCGAGGACGCGGAGGATCCTGCGGGTGTGACGCTAACGACCTCTCGGGTGCTGGCGCGTCGTGCAATACGTGTAGCGACGGTTTCGTGGAACGAAACAAGCGGAACAACTCTATCCCCATCTTAGACGAAGTAATTTCCAAACATCTGCGTGGCAAGTTCCCTGATTACGGGAACACTCGAACAGGTAAATTTATGGATATAGTAGTCCTACTTGGAGGCTCGGATAGCAATTAGAATATTACGATCTCGTTGCTTTGTCTCGTTCACGTGCACCCATCAACAAGCACAATGAGACTCCGAGGCAACACCAATTGAAAATTAGCAGGATCAAAAAACGTGATTAGGAATGAATTATAAAAGCAATTGCAATAAAGGCAAATATAGTTCGTTAAACAGTTCGATCTATGATTTTGATACTCTTCTTTTTAACCCTACACTTTTTAACCTTTTTAGCCTACGATTTACTGTAGGATCGTTCGTGCAATAATCAGGAATAAAACTGATTGCGCTCTTTCATAAGACGTGTCTGACCGTGAACCTTTTCAGGTTCTATTTAAATTTTATACAAATTTTATAAAATTTTATAACAAATTTCTTCAATAGAAATAGAGGGTACGAATATTTATAAGACTGGCTATAGGTTAAAGAGTTAACCATTCTCAAGAAAAATTGAATTAAGAATCTGAAACTTCGAAATGCGACTAGAATGAGTATCCCCGAATCGACTGAACATTTACAATGCGTATAGTTTAGAATAAGTATATATCGAAAATAAATTAATCGTGAGAAATATTTCTATATTTTTACGACATGGCACGACTAAAAATTAACCCAACTCCACGCTTAATGCCTCCTCGGAGACCCAACGATTGTTATCGAAGGATTTTCGTGCAAGTGAACATATTTCCTGTCCGATAACAGTGAATTCCTTGCTCCGATCAACCTAATGCACTTTCCCGCCATTAACTTGATGGCGAAGGCGTAGTGCGCGCAAAAGGTACGGAACATACGTGTACGTCTACTATTGGAGCAGCCCGTACCTCCGAGCAAACTTCCTGCGCTTCGTCTCATCCTGGAAACACACTCGTGTCCGCGCGTGCGCAGGTGAACAAGCACTCGACGAGACAACTCGTTACATCGAACGCGCAACAGCGAACAGGGAACGGTGAAAAATCCGTGGGAGAGGCAGAAAATAGAGAACACGTAGGTCAATTTCGGAATAGAGAACGCGCATAGGTGCGCACGCCGCTCGATTTGAACGTAATGATCTTCGCCAGTGACAGAGACATGAAGACCGTGGCCTGTCCAATAATTTCCTTTTTTCCAACCATGGACCTGGAATCGATATTGGTCTAATTTTTACGCGCCTTTCTTTGGCTCTAGACGAACTCTCTGAGGTGTCGACTAACTCCACATGTCTAAATTATTTATAGATTACTTTGCTTTGTTTTATATATTTGTAAGCATTTCAGAAACCAGTGGGAAAATTGTGATATGTTCAATAAAACAGAAAAGGAATGTGAATATTGAAATGAATTAGTATTTGAAAGTGAGATGTTATTCTACAGCGACTAGGTAAATTATTGCAGGTGATCTGCATAATTTTTTACTTTTATAAGGAAATTAACAAGAACACAGTCCATTGACCTCTTATCACCGCATATGTCTTACTTTACTTATCAACAGACCATTATCTACACACAAGCTTGACACTGTATTGTAGAGGATTTTCCAAAAAATTGCTCAGAATTTTACTTTATTTTTTCCGTCAAACAAAATATACAGCTGGAGACATAGCAATCAAGTTGCGGCGAAACGTATTCGTGTTGCCGCACGCAGTTCCGTAGATAGTTCGATTGAATCGCGATAATCGATTTAATGCGATAAGCGAGACACGCGGCGAGGAAAAAAGTGCCGTTTTTTCCGGGGGAAATATATTAAAAAAAAATATTCCACGGCAGCTGCGTCGTGTGATACACCGAAAAATATTTTCACCCATCCGTATAAATCGCTGGATGGTTAGTTTTTTTTTTCTGCCCTCGATTTTATTAGCCGAGCGTTCCGTAAATAATGGAACCGAGTCCCCCGTATATAATTGCGCATGTTATCTGGAACTGGACGCGGTCGCGAATATATTCGCGGAATGAAAAATGAAAAAACAATGTAATTGGATGAAACGCAAAGCACGGGACGGACCAAATGGATCGTGTAATATCTCTCTAGCATTCTATCGCGAAGTCGCAATATTTTTAAACGAAACATTGAACGATTGTTAAGATGATATAGACTAAAACTATAGTCTGTAACTAAAATTCAATCACAGTACAAAATTTTCAAAAGTATTAGTCTGGCAGTCAACGTGTTAAATAAAAACAAACAAACAATCGCGTAGACATAAAATAGAAGAAATATACATAGACTCGCATGAAAGGGTGATGTGCCAATGTTCCTACGAAACCTTTTAACGAATTTACTTTTTATGAAGGCCTCAAGATCGATCATGATGTTTGACCCTTTCCTTACGGCAGTACGCGCCGCGGGAGTGACGTCACTGAACGGGGCATCGCGCCGCGGGAGTGACGTCACTGAACGGGGCATCGCGCCGCGAAATGTGCCGCACCCACACACACAGGTCATCCCGCGGGCCCCGCGGTCGGCTATAGTTGAACCCGTACACACAGGACGTCGCACGGCCGCCGACTATAGTCGGCACCCGTACACACAGGTCGTCACGCGGCCGCCGACTATAGTCGGCATCCGTAACGAAAGGGTTAAGCCCACCGAAGATGCCCAAGACCTTCCTCTATCGACTAACCTTCGAAACGACTCGAAACACAACACTCTCGACGGTTTCGAATCCCCTCCAAGACACCGAGTGTTCGAACCCCCTGAACATGTTCAAGAATCCAACAAAAGGGATCTCGAATGGGAGGATACCGCACAATGAACGACGAGCGACGCCCTCGCAAAAAAAAAAAGAAATGAACCCGTAAGGTGAAAAGGAAAAAAAAATGTCGGAAGCAGGAGGAGTCTAAGTGATTGCCGGAAGTGACATCGGCGGACGGGTAAACGCTTTATCGCGGAGCTAACGAGGCAGTCCTCGCGACTTTACCGCGCTCGGTTTCGCGCTGCGGCTCAATGGAAACGGGATCAGGGTACCTGGCCGCCTCCCTAAATAAATCCTCTTTTTACGACAGAGATTTATGAAAGCCATTCCCTACCGCGTTCCTTTCTCTTCCCTGTCTTTTCTCGCCCCCCGGCCTACTCCATCTTTCTCTCCTTGCCGAGTATAAGAGTAGGGATTGGCGCAACCCCCCGTTTTCTCGCTAGACGCGAGGATGGGCTCCAAGGGCGAGCACCGGGAAGACCCCGACCGGGGCTGGAGTATCCCGGATTCCGAGCAGTTTCGGGCAAAATGAGGTAATTAGGATGCAGACGAGGAACGATGTCTCCCACCTACTCCGGCTTTCTCTCTTTCTACGTGTGCGTGAGCACATTCGTCCCGTATTCCCGTACCTCTACCCCGTCCTCGCGGCACGCCAAGCGCACGGACGCAGTGGTAAATCAAAACCGTCGAGCTAAGAAGTCTTTAAACGTCCCGCGCGTATGCAAATTACTCGTGGGACGTTTCCCACCTAACGCTGCCGAAGGGGAGAAGCAGGAATCGAGGTCGCGAGAGAAAAGCTGTTTATCGCGGACTTTGGATCAGCCGTGAAATAAGAATGCTTCGACGGTGCTTCTCTGTGACATGGATCGAACATTTGTAGGTTTAAAACATAGTTTTATGGACAGATGTTTTTATCGAGGGATTCGTGTCCTTTTCAAATATCTTTTCGTGTCTGTTTTAGGAAGACGTTTTAGGTAAGTTACGTCATTTTTGCAGTTGGTAGTGGAAGCTTTTGGCGAAAGTAGAGGAGATTATAATTTTAGGAGACAGACGCTGAAGAGGACCCAAGAGGCAAGGTCACTGATGAGTAACACTTTGAACTAATACAATTTAAGATTTGAAATGGTCGAATGCCAGAATTGTTTTTCTGCAGACAATTTACAAGGTATTTACTTTGATAATTCAGATTCATAGTGTTGCTGACCGTCATGAATATAGTTATTGCTTATCGGAGATATGTACATTCTCTTGGGAGAAACTAAAATTATTTGATGTCGATATATTAGCATAAAATCTGAAAGTTACACGAGTCTATAGAGGGTTAAATGTCGAGGACGATCAACACGTTAATATCATACGTGTTGATCATACGTCAATAAAATCTTGGAATTATTAATATCATTCTTATCAAAAATACATGCGATAAACAAATTTTAACTTCAGATGTCCATTCATCGCACAAAAATCTACGAAGCACCCCTAACTCCTACTATTTTGACAAATACCGCCCTACAAAAGATTCTTCTAAGCAAAAACTCAACAAACCCCATGAAAGTTACCCTAGATATTCCTAAAAAGTTAAGAAAAAAATAATCTGTAACACTTATCCACCCGTTTTCTTCGATCGTCCTTCGCGAGATAATTGAAGCATGGAAAATAGCGCGTTCCCTCGACAGACGTCCGACTGTTTGCGCTCGAAGGTAAAAACAGGGGAGAAATATCATATCAAACGCATTCTTCCGCCATTCTTTCTTCCTAACAAACATTGTCTGGGATCCAATCCCGGGGAACCTGGTGGAAAACTGGACGGCAAACTCCGCGGAATACCTGTTATCCGTGGTAGCCACAGACGTCCTGACGCTGAACAAGGTAAGGGGAAGGAGGGAAATTCAGCAGGATCCCCCCGGGGGGCATGCCGACGATGGCAAACGGATAAGGGTGAGAGAAAAGAGAACCGAGATGAAAGGAAGAAGCGTGGAGCGAGGAATTGGGAAAGGTGGAAAGGAAAAATCGTATAAGGGGACTCTTCTAATTCGCGCGTCTTCTAACCACTTTCTTCTTAACTGGAGGTGGTCGACGATGCTTACGGTGCTCGAGTGTGCTCGAAGCGGCGGAAAGTGTACTTTCGGTTGGGAACGCGGCCAGAGGTGGTTCCCCGTTGTCGCAGTGTACCCGATGCAAATGCCGCGACAAAAAGGTCGATGTCAGGCCAACGCGGGCAAAACCCCCGCTGGCGACGATTGATCTCGCCAATCGAAATTGCGCATCGTCCCACGGCTGGGGCCAAAAGTCATCGAGTTTGCGAAATAAACCTTTCAACATCTTTCAAAATAGTCGCGAGAGACGCGAAAGTTATGCAGAGAGGATTAAACGAATTTTTGTGAAAATATTCAGTTTGTATAAATAGGTAACTTAAATTTCAAAGTGAGTTCTGAATATTATACCTTTCATACAAAAGGTTGTTTTGTAGCTTTCTTAAACCATATGTGAATAATGTAAACCATTAAATACAACGCACACAATTTAACTGGAGTGTTAACTAAATTTGCATATTCATACTAGCAACCATGCAAAGGGTGCTAGAGATATTGTTTAAGGGACACGAGAGAAAAGTCGATCTGTAATTTTCACCTACAGAAGCTTCCTTATCCAAGGGAGTTTTTATTAAAATAACTTTCCAAATACTTTTTTCGAAAATAAAAACTGAAGGATGAAAGTAAATAGTAACCAGAGTATATGAACTCCGAAATGAGATCCACATTTCTGTATTTAGATAGCAGTTTCATTTGGGGATTATTTCCCATGATATTTTACTTTCAGTTACGGTTCTCTGATAGTCAAGGATAACAATCTTCCCAAGAATACCGTGACCTAAGGATCCTAATAGTAGGAACGACTAATACTGACTTAATTTCTCTTGCCATAGCTTCTATCTATTACATCTGATTGATTTAACGCTCCTTTTTCATCTTCTATCCAGCTGGTTCCAGGGAGTAGACTAATGCCGTGAGCCTGATCGAAAGTACGACGATGGTGGACGAGAGGGATATTATCGCGCGCGCAGACTAGATGATGGCAGAGAAGTGCAACGGCTTCATTAACAGCAATTTATCATTGGATCGGTTGGTGGGGGCCAGCGGCAGGCGCCACCATTAACCCCCTAAGGTCGTTAGGTTGCGGTTTGACATGAGAACATGCCCATAACACTGTTCGGTTATACGTACCTAACGTGTACCACCTATCTGGCCGGTGGTAAAGCACAGATCCATTGGCCTCTGCCTCTAGAACGCGTATAGCAAGCGGATGAGAGCGGCAAAGGAGCGGGAGCGCGATGGAGACAGCGTTGGATGAAGACGGAGAGAGCAGAAAGCGAACACGACGAGTAAACGAACGTTGAAGCGAGAGAGCGAGCACGGTTCGTACGTCACAAGCTAACCATTAGCGGTCGTACAGGCTCGTGTTTAGACACCCCGTTATTGAATTGGTTACCTACGCCCCTGTCCTGGATATCGCGCCTGATGTTACACGCTCTGCAGCTAACGTTAACCCTTTGATGGACCCTGTCACTTGTGCGTGATTTTCCACTCTTTCGTCCTCTCGCTTGCGTCCACTCGACTCGCCTCACTCTTGTTTAGGCACGGTGTTCACATATCCTTGTGGTAATATTGTTTAAACCTTCCAGACCTGGCGTCCACAATCGAGGATACAAAATTTGAAAAAACTCATACATTACCGACACTATCGTTTAGGGCGAATGTCCTTATTTGTGGACACGGCGAAATACCAGATTTCCTCGAAAACTACACTATTACGATTTTTTAAAAAATTTTTTCCATATTAATTTTTGCGTCCAAGTTAACCCTAAAAATTAAATTACATTGGTACGAGAAAAGAAAGTAATTCAGGTCTGGAAGGGTTAAATCCTTACTGGTGATTGGTTCAAACCACTCGTTCAGTAGATAATTATTGTAAACATTCTTTACATTGTAAATGTAACACCCGAAGTGACGGAGGAATATTTATCAAAATATCGTCGTATCGGATTGGTAGCAGTACTCGCAGTGGCAGTATTTACAAATTCCTTTTAAGCACTTACACTTTCCAAAAATATTTGCCCTTCTCTCAGCTCAAAATCAAACAATAGCACGTTGATATAATTTAAATTCCCAAAACCGCGAGGTATCCGAATACCTGTTCGAGAGGATCGCTTTACGGAAGACGACGCGAAATATCCGTAGCTGCGGGTCTATTTAATACACGGAGTTGTGTGTCGGAATGCGAAATTCGAAACAAGCTTAAGTTTATTATCATACAAGCGGAGCTGAATGGCGCCTCTCCGGTATTTACTGGTATTATCGATAAGTACTACTCCTGCATAGGAGAGCTTGGGTATTCTAGAACGGTATTCGCGATATTGCCGTGGTGCAGGAATAATAGTCGGAATTCGATACGCGAGCCCGTGAACATACTACCGCGCATTCGAAACGAAGAGAGCGCGCGTCAGAAAAGGGATTATAAATAATAGGAGGCGAGTGTCGTAAATGGAGGCAGCACGCGATCAAGCGTAAAAACGTGGACGATATCAGAATACTTGTTCCAATCGCAGCAACAGGCTGTCCGAGGTACATAAATGTCGTGGCATAAATCGTCGCGAACCGTTCCACGCGTTCGCCTTCCATCAAACGGAAGCGGAAGCGTTTCGGTAAAACACACTTCCACGCCCACTCCTTCCCCCTCCGCCCGCCATCGATGAAACTGTTTTAATTAAAACGGTCTATCTGCATCCACTTGCATAAGATTTAATCGGCCATGGGACCGGAATCGGGCACGTGTGTAATTTAAGTTCCACCGTATCAGCGAGCCCGGGAACCGCCTTTGCATTCGCCTAATCCGCGTGAAAGCAAGGATTTCGGGCTTACGTAAGCGAGACGACTCAAAATGAACAAGTCGTGTTCGAAGACAAGCGCTACCCGAGCGTTTCCCTCGCACCAAAAGAATACATTATGGCAACACGGGACGCGGCAGCTCTTCGATCCCTTCTGAATCGTTGCGTGCGAGTTAGAGAACGTGGAAGGCTTAGGGGATATATTTCCATGAGTCCCAGTGATTCTTCGAATCGAAATTAATCGATTGGTCGTTCGAATGTAGAGAAAACAGTATCCAGAACCTAACTATTAAATATTATCTACTTGAGATATTACACTAACCCCTCGGCAGCTATAAGCCCTAATTTCGAAAACCCCTATTGCTAATTTTAATATCTCATCATACGATATATGTATGTTGCAACTGATAATCACCTGCAAGTATAAAATTGAATATGTAATTCATCGTGATATTAACATTTCTTATCGTTCCTAATTCCGTCAATAATATAATAAATCAAAGTAAAACATCAATAGCGAACAATAAAATAAGAAAGATCTAACCAAATGACCAGGCTATCTTTAGGTCTCAACTATAAACACGTTAATGATAATCCTGCTGTAGTTATGAAGCAATATTAGAGACAGGTTAAACCCTGGAAGAGATGAAGAAAAGTTAAAATGTATTGTACTTTCGCAGAGATAGAGCGGCAGTCTCCATTTCTTCAATTATGAAATAATTAACTAAAGATACTTTAAAAGCAAATTGCTTGATGTACTTGAAAGCTGTGGACCAGTATTTCCTCTTTCAACCACTTCTCGGTCTAACTTTCGCGGTAACTGCTAGACCCACAACTTCTATCTACGGTTCCACACCCATGCACGAATTGAAGCACCCTTCTCCTCCCCACTTTCCGCCACCTCTCGTTCTCTCTTTCCGTACCCTTTACGCACGTAGATTATTAATTCTCTTAATTCCTTCTCGGTTTTCAGAATTCGTCTGTTCGTCGGACCGCAGCACCGCACTCTTCTACCAATCGGAACATTTTTAAACTGCGCCCGCAGAGCAAAGAAACTCCTAACGCTGTCTCCACTCGCTCCCTGGAATTTCGAGTTTCGACGTTTCCCGTTTAATTATACTTTTATTTAGTTACGAACGACGTAACAGATTTGATAATAAATTTGGATTTTCCAGCAGAATGACCACTCGTGATACGTTCGGCCGAACAATACGGGTATGCAAGCCATTAATTAATAAAATTCACACAACGATGTCGCTTATAAATGATGAAAATACAGAAATTTCTGGATTTAAAATACAAATGTATATCTGAGTTACGTCGTTGATCGAATTTCATCTTATAATAGAAATTGACAATTTTATGTTTATCGTCATTCATATGTTTATCGTCATCGTTATGCCGAGGATATGGATGACGTCCACAGAAACGTAATTAATATTTCATTCAAAACGAACACATATATTTCATACTTCCTCGTGCTTTGTATCTTTGTATTTTCATCGTGAAGCCAGTATAGTAATAAATAAAACAAATGTTTAAGGGTATCTAACAATGATCATAACAATCTATTAGATAATTCAAATTCCGTTCTTCAATTTGAAGTTTGTTAGAATTGAATCGGACAATTCCACGCTGAGCTATAACACTTCAAAGTTTCTTATTTTATAGACAATTATAAATGACTGACAGACGTAGTGACCTACATGTATATATGGTGTCCCAGGGTGTCCCAAAAGTCGGGGAGGAGCCGGAAATGGGGGGTAGCTGAGACGATTCTGAACAACAATTTCCTTTGCAAAAATGTCGGATGGGGCTACGTTAAGGAGATATTAAGCGAAAACCCCGACCAATCAGAGCGCGCGTAGACCGTTGGAGCGGGCGCGGTAGCGAAGGCTACGCGCTGGCGGCCGCGCTTGTACGCGAACAAGTGACTCGACGTGCATCGAAGGACATTGACGCTGCCGCCTAGTGCGTAGCCTTCGCTACCGCGGCCGCTCCAACGGTCTACGCGCGCTCTGATTGGTCGGGGTTTTCTCTTAATATCTCCTTAACGAAGCCCCAACCGACATTTTTGCAAAGAAAATTGTTGTTCAGAATCGTCCCAGCTACCCCCCATTTCCGGCTCCTCCCCGACTTTTGGGACACCCTGTATATATGTAGTATCCGCGCCTCCCATACCCAACAATAAAGAGTCAAATAAGAACACGAAACATAGGCTACGGATTGGTCGCGTAGGTAAAGCGGTCGACTGTGGATCCGAGGATCGTGGGTTCGAATCCCCGTGTCTTATTTTTCGTTTAGACTCCTACATATGGGTGCTCGTCCGGGATGGGGGGTTACAGCGGCAGAGGACCGGCCAGTGACGATGAGTGACGATGAACAACAATGACAAACGAACGACGGTGTCGTGTTGACGGTGGAGCGGGCAACAATGAGGCGTCGAGAGAGAAAGAGAGAGGGGAGTACACTCGCGAAAGAGGGCGCGGCGCGCACTGCTGTTGAGACGCGAAACCCGAGAAAACGGACATTCGAGGGCGAATGAATGTCAATTCAGGATAGCCGAGTGTAGTGTCCGCGCCTCCCATACCCAACAATAAGGAGTCAAATAAGAACACGAAACGTAGGCTACGGGATTGGTCGCGTAGGTAAAGCGGTCGACTGTGGATCCGAGGATCGTGGGTTCGAATCCCCGTGCCTTATTTTTCGTTTAGACTCCTACTTACAAGCGGCCGCGCTTGTACGCGACAAGTGACCTCTACGTGCATCGAAGGACATTGACGCTGCCGCCTACCGCGTAGCCTTCGCTACCGCGGCCGCTCCAACGGTCTACGCGCGCTCTGATTGGTCGGGGTTTTCTCTTAATATCTCCTTAACAAAGCCCCATCCGACATTTTTGCAAAGGAAATTGTTGTTCAGAATCGTCTCAGCTACCCCCCATTTCCGGCTCCTCCCCGACTTTTGGGACACCCTGTATATATATATACATATAGCGTCCTTCCAAGGCCGTTCCAATTCCGAGAAATACTAGTAAACATTGTAGCATTTCCAGGACGCCCCACCCCTGTAAATTCCTTGACATAATAGTAAACATTGTAGCATTTTCTGGTTGGGAAACCCCTCAAAGCTTTTTAAAAGAGAAACATTTATATCCACTTTTTCTGACGATTGATTTCGATGAAATTTGGTATACAGGGGTTTTCGAGGTCGCTGATTCCAAATCTGAACTCAGAATTTAGAAATTCTAAATGGCGGACCCAACATAACGATACAAAATGCGAAAAATGACTGAATTTAGATGAAACTTGTTATACAAGAATATATGAAATCCTATTACTCTTATAATTATGAACATTTAAAAAAGTGTTCCGCTAATTTTATCGAGTAGTTTAGCTTCAGTGCCGAATAAGCATTTCCAAAGAAGCCGCCAGTAAGTTACTGTCGCGCGACAACCACGTGCATAAGAATCCCCCTGAGATTTAGGTAATTCTTTAAGCGATACCTTATGCGTAATTCATAAGGCGATCCATTGCGCGCGTTGGACGAGCGAAACTGGAACAGAAATCGATAAGCACGAGACACTCGACACGCGTAGTTGCAGATTCGCAAACTACCCAGGGACCGAGTTTAATTAATGTCGCGCTGATCGAAGTTCGCGAACAGCTGGCGACGAACAAGGGCCCGGGGTCCGCAAGCGCGGCTTACAGTGCGATAGTTTATTCGAATGTTATTCCCCGTCGATCGACGAAGGAGTTCCAGAGAAGAAGCGACTTCGGCGTTTCTTCTCGAAAAAAAGTCAACAAAGAGTCGAGGAAAAAGTGACGGAACGAAGTGAATATTGGCTATCTCCCGCGCTTCGACGTCATTAAAAGTTTTAGATTGCATAAGAATGGCTTCTCACTCCCGTCTCTATCGCTCTTCAGAAAACGTCATGTCGAGCAAGAAATTCCTGCTCGGCCAAGTAGTAATTACGAGACTCGATGATAAATTAAATGGAGAGGGAACAAAAAAAAAATGAATGGGAACAGGGGGTACTTTATTATTTTTTTTTTTTTCTATACGTTTATTTGCCGTACTCCCGTTTATGTAAGTAGATTACCGGCATTACGGCAGTAATATAAGTCGTCTCCTCTCGATATTATGAAAACTTCCCTCTCGTCATGGACAGGCAAACGAGGAATTTTATTGTAGATACCGTCCCGAGAACTTTTTAACGTTTCAGAAGGTCTCCGGGAAAATATTGCGACGGAATTGCCACTAACGCTCACGGATAACAGACTTGCAAGGGATATTACATTCGAGTGCCGCGCGAATCGCGGATAACGAAACGGCTCGAATGAAAACGTTTCCCTCGGAACCAGCAACGATATTCGTTATTTGTTAAGTTCTCGATATTCGTTATTGGTTCTCAATTTTGTGGATTACAATTTTAGATGTTACCATGTTTGCGCGACAAACTTCAAGTGCGTACTCTACAGTTGTGTCAAAGAGTATTTTTAAATATTTTTAATATTTAAAATAATTCGAAATAGTTTGCTGAAAATGTAGATATGCATTAACGTAACTTTCATTTTGCGATTTAAAGTGATAAGGACATTATTATAGAAAACGTGTATCAAAAATGAGTATGAATAGAAATGATTAAATGCGTATTTGGAATATATTTAAAGCAATCGGTAGATAAGTTTCTATTATTTAACTTCCAAGTAAAATTGTTCCATTCTAAACAGAAAATTCAATCACTTTAATTACTATTCTTTATCATCTTCATGTATAATGTATAATATCTCATTGAGCTTTGAAAAAGATCGATAAAATTCCAAGAAAAAATTCCTGAGGAAATGCTTAGTTTTAGAAGCTCCAATTTGAAAGAGTCCCGTATGAAAGTAAAATATCAATGGAAGTACATGCCTTATTGTGATATACATATACAGAGATACGATGCTCTATCCATGTTCGAAAAAAGTGTGCTCTTACTCGGATCTATATATTAATTTTATAAACTTGCTCGTGTCAGCTTTATGAGTGCGATAAATTCTCCTATCCAGCAATCAGCATTTCACGTGCGATGGTCGCGTACAAAACTAGCATACTTCGCACGAAAACGAATAAAAATCCGACGTCACGGCGAAACGTGAAAATAGAACCGCGAGATACATTATTGTCGGCAGTTGGCTTGAATGTACAGTGATTCAAATTATTGTCCTCGCTATTCAATATATTTCTCCGTGCGAGAACATTTGATAAACGTAAATCTAAGTGAACGGTGTTCGTCATCCGGCTCCATAAATATATTTGAACACGTGTTAGACATACAGCTCCATAAATAACAATATAAACGATTGAAATCTACAGAACGAACTCATTGCGATGAGTATTTCAAAGAGTCGAGCATTACGGGCCATTAAATTTCTCTTTATCGTTGGCAGCTTTCGAATGTTCATGGTCACGTGCTGATTCGCTTGAATGCACGCCAATTTGTTTTATTAACGAAGTTAGACTTCGAGTACGTTTTGTTAAATCGTGTTCAGTTAAAAATGGAAGGCTCTAATAACTCAAGGATCATTCATTTCTGGGTTTGTACAGACTTTTAATTAGAAGAGAATACTCTTCTCTTTTGATGAAACAGGGAACCCACGTCGTATGAGCTTTTCAATTTAGAACGATGGTATGATTTGGTACCAATATACAAGCAGTCTCATAAATATTCGTACTCTCTATGTTTGTTAAAGAGGTTTCTCTAAATTAAATAATAGGTTCGATGTTTCCAAATAAATGTTTCGTTATAAATACAGTCAATGAAAGAAGTATTTGTACAGCAACCAATTTAAAATAAATGATTCCTGTACGAATACTTATTACACTGACTGTATGTACATCAAACCTATCATTTAATTTAGATAAATTCCTTCGATAAACACAGAGGGTGCGAATATTTATGGGACTAACTGTATGTTTAATTATCTTTATTAAATAAATATATAAGACTTCGTTGGTAAAATGTTGAAATCACGTGAATCTTAAGAGAAAGGAAAGAAGAAACATAGAAATTGTTTCGTGAAAGTTAAATAATTGAAAATCTGAAGATCACAGAAGAGAAATTAGAGCTTAGGACACGAGTCAAGTGCAAACAGAAGCTCCTCATCTCCAGATTATATTACAGAAAAGATCTACGCTATCCTGCGGACAAAAATTCGCGTAATTCCACTAAACGTAAAAGTGTCAAATAAAGAATAAAATATGGACAATCGTTTACCCGTTACGCGTCGAGTAAAAAGTAGAATTTGAACAAATGGAACATCTGACAATGTAGAAACTTAGCAGTTAAACCGAACAAACGTTTCAAATAAATCACTGCTCGTTGGTTTTATCGGTTACCTATTATTCGAATAAAATGTTACCCTTCTCTGGCTGCGATCAATGTTTTACAAGTCCCAATTGAAAGCATGAAGTTTTCCACGTGACGAGGTCTCCGATAGAGATCAACAAAATACAACGTGAAACTGATATTCAGGACGGTGACGTTGATGCTTCCCGTGGGATGGTATTGCGAGGCTTAGGATGCAAATTAATCGTTAAGAACTTTCGAATGTTATCCAGCTGAGAGAAAAACATTGTATTAGCATTCTCTTTTGACGACGCCTGTGCTGACACAGGCTTGCGTGTCTCAATCCTTACACAAAAGAACGCTTCAATAGGAACATGATAGAGGATGTAAAAGGGGCGCTCGCATACTGGGTCACCCTTTGCGCGAGATATTACCCCGGCGTACTTTGTTTACGAAATGCGTCCCTTAAAAAAGACTCTCGTGACCTACCACCACCAATGTTATCGTTTCGATGCACTGTAGCTTGCGTCACGTGGCATTACGTTCTGTACGAAATACCTACAGCACCACTACTTAAACCGGGCACGGCGAGTCGACACAGTTCCACAGCGTTAAATCAATTTCTCATTCAAACGTGCCCAGGGCATTGTAATGTCTGTCGAGGAGCACTCGTAATTTACATTATTAGTCGTAATATTAAAGCATGTATTCAAGAAACGAATATTCTTGGTCTACGTGCTGTTTTAAAGTAGTGCTTCCTTGAATAAAAAAAGAGGAAATAAATTCTGTCAATATCAGTTAATTTATTCGGCATTAGAGTTGTCGAAATGTTCGATACAATACGCCTTACATATTGTGTATGGAGCACAATTGAATTGTTATTGTGTTAAATATTATTTAAATATGTTAAAAATAAAAAAGACAACGCACACTTTTGAAATAATATTATTATTAATCTACAGACTCAGCATGAACGTCACAACTCTTTGGGGTGTCCCAGAGTTAATGTGAGAACCAGAAATGGGGGGTAGCTGAGACGATTCTGAACCAAAATTTCTTTTGCAAAAATGTCGGATGATGCTTCGTTTTTGAATTATTAACGAAAAACCACCAACCAATCACAGTATCCGAGTAACGCGCGCTCAGCCACGAGAGGCTGGCCCGAATGGTTAGGCTGAGCGTACTGGATCGAGCTACCGATCGCGGTTGACCGTCCTGACACGAGCTACTGATCGCGGCTGAGCGCACGCTATTTGGGCGCCGTGATTGGTCGGTGGTTTTTCATTAATAATTCAAAAACGAAGCATCATCCAACACTTTTGCAAAGGAAATTGTGGTTCAGAATCATCTCAGCTACCCCCCACCCCATTTCCGTCTTCTACACTAATTCTGGGACGCCCTGTATATTATGAAGGCCAAAAAGTAATGTAGTTTCTGCGAATGGCAATACTTGTCTATCATTTGTCAGGTTAATACCGACCAGGTATTGAAAATTTGTACACTAGGTAGCAAAAGGTTGTTGATAACGAGGGTGGTTACATAATTGATTAAAAATAAAAACTTGTTATCAATTTATTTGTTTGAAATAATGTAACAGAAACGACCTTACTTTCTGGTCTCCCTAATATTTAAAAAATTTCTATTCAATATCACTGGCCAGAATTCGGGTTACACATACGCGTTCATCCATTTTACTTTTAACCTCTACGACTTTATATTATTTTCATTGATTCAATCACTCCCTATTGAGTAAGCTATGCAACAGAAATTGAAACCACCATGGCATACTCATCCATATCGTTCGTTTCAATTAGCCAAAGCAACGCATACTGTACATCGTCGTCGTCGACCTCGGTTTAACTAGAAACGCGTTTATGACTGCACGCGACCAATGCTCGAACGTCTCGAGGACTATAATTTCGCCGTCCGATTTCGATAATCATCAAATTTACACGTGTCAGAGTCGCTCTCGCAATGGAAGCGAAAAGGCGAAACGCCGGGTCGTTAATTCGTAACGTGCAAGCGAAGAAAGAAAGGGGAACGAGCGTGATCGATAACGTCGAAAGGAAAAGAAGCGAAGCTTTTAACGAGCATTGCCACGTTTCGTCTCATCTTAAGACTCTCCCCTCGTCGTTTCCCTCGTTTTTCGGTTTCTTTTCCCGACGAGACCGCCGTGCCGCGGCGAGGCGAGCTCTTCGAAAAACAAAATTACACGGACGAATTCCGGCATAAATAGTATTTGCTAACGAGTTGCCCCGTTGCAAGCCGCATCCGCTAACGCTACTCCGGCCGCAGAGGGATGGCCCAAGAAATTAAGAGGGACCACTTTGGTTTCGGTCCTCCGAGGTTTAAGGCGAGTTTATGCTCCAATTACCTCGTTTGCAGTATTAATTCGCGCCTGTATACCTTCCCCCCACGGTTCGCTCCACCACGTTTCCCTTCCCCTTCCAAGCCTCCTGGCCTGCGAGCGAGAACAGAGGCCGAAGAGCAAGGAAATAGAGGGTAAGGCAATAAGGGATGGAAATAGAGGTGAATCGAAGGAGAAGAACCTTTGCAAATGTGTCTCGGAAACTACAAGCCGCGCGAGGATTACGGATTGGACCCGGGCACAAGCATCGGCTCCACGGGCGCGCAAGGATCACGAGTTAGGAAGTCGTAACCGGTTCGGGATTAAGCATGTCTCGAGCAATACCTTTGGGTGAATACGAAATGTATCTGGACTATGTGTAGATCAGGCTTTGGTTCCGCTTCGAGCAGCGAGCTGCACGCTCCGCGGGGCACGATACTCAAACCCTCGAATGGATCTCCGTACAACGAACGTCAGAATCCTTTAAAGAGATGTACATTTTATAAAAGGGGGATGCGATTTAATCTCTTCAGGCGCAATTTATTTTAGAGCTGCGAAGAATGATGGTACTGTACACGGTTCAAGAGGAACTTGGAGAAACTTGGATCGTAACGTTACACGTACGCGAC
Organism: Hylaeus volcanicus; assembly: GCF_026283585.1. Lineage (NCBI taxonomy): Eukaryota > Metazoa > Arthropoda > Insecta > Hymenoptera > Colletidae > Hylaeus > Hylaeus volcanicus. The sequence goes on from NC_071976.1 coordinate 25,905,764, forward strand.
GAGTTTAAATTATTGTGAAAAGGATCACGCCCCTGGAGATCGAAATGTTAATTGATAGCATTATAAGGGGCTAAAGAGTTTTTTTAGTGATTTTATATTTGATAAACTAGATCGTAGGTATATCTGTTGTAGATTACTCCACGAATCAAAATTTGAATTTGAATTACGGAATGGATATTTGATTAATTTGATTACTCAATGGATACAAATTTGAAATTGGATTGCAGAATTAAATATTTTATTGTTCGGTTGAATAAATCCTAAATTTGTGATGAGTTTATTTGACATTTACTGTTTGAATAACATTTTGTGCTATCTGCAATTGTAAGTTTCAACAAATTTAAATGACCACAAATTAACAGAATGAAGCCTTTAAAATAGCGTATAGCTGATACCTCGACATTTAAAGTTGGACAGTTACACTCTTCCTTAATCCTAAGCACGCAGTCATATGACGCATTCAACGGGAAAAGGGGATTTTCATCGTTGCAGGATTTAGCTTCACTAATTGGATATCACAAAGGGAAGATTATTAACTCCAGAATGAAATCGTTGTATCAAAAAATGCGAATGGTAGAGTAATAGTACTAAAAGGAATCTCAGAAGAAAATTCGTCCAACCAATTTAGCATTTCCTATGAACTAATTAGAAATAATTCCACATGCATGTATGTGACATTTAAAAAATGTGTGTGTAAATGTTTGATAAGTACCCAAAGCACGAGACTTGCTTGTTTAAACCATTTGTTTTTATTTTGGATTTACTCGTCAAAGCAGAAATGATCTCGAATGCTCAACCCATTTTTCTCGTACAGTAGTACACCCAACCTAATTTGCCTGTTATGTCATAAATGTGATCTAAAGCTTTTTCTTGAAATGGTAATGTTCCCAACCTACACGAATGATTCCTCCTTCAAACTATATCATTTAATCTTTTATTCCTTTATCGAAAGAGGAACGATCTCAAATATTCGCCTCATTTTCTGAATTGGCAATTTTTGTTAAGCAAACAGACAATAGCGCAGAAGTAATGGCATCCCCGATCGAAATTAAACGTGACTGGTCGCGGACCCATACTTTCCCAATACCATTACCGGTAATCGAGCCGAAGAACTTTGCACTCGCATCATTTGCAAGGTACATACTGATCTGCGGGCAAGCGCCGAACAGAAAAGAGTCCAAAGTCGGAACCGCCGAGCGGTAACTTAGCATACGATAAAACGAAGGAAGAAGTTAATTTACCCTGAAAGTTGGATTAGTTACCGGGACTCGTTCATGCGCGATTTTCAACGTGTGTGCTTTCCCCTTCGGACTTCTTTTGCGGAGAATCAAACTATCCCCGTGGGGGGGATAGGTGGGTAGGGTACTTGTGATTCTATGCCAGACACATTTCAGGGAAGTTCCACCTAGGGCGAGCCGAACTATGGTGCCGCGTATTCCCGGCATTCACAGTTTAATCAGAAACCAACTCAGCTGCGCCATGGAAAGCAAGTTCAGTTACCGAGAAACGGTATCCACCGAGCGAAGATAGCCAGCACGTATTGATCTGCATTCGGGGAAGTTATCAAGACGAACTACCCCCGAGCTGGTACCTTTCCCGCGCGATATTTCAACCTGGCGCGAGAGACGTCTCCGAAGGGGGTGAGAATTTAACCCTTAGATAGGGTTGGCAAGCGTCTTTTTGAGGAATAACACTCCTTTCTCAGCTGGTCCTATCCTCATCTTTTTTTTTTTGCGACCGTGTAAATGATGCTGAATGCTCTGCGCTGATAACGCGGGGACACGTTTGGAGTCAATTGTGGTGAGAATTTGGAGTTTGTATTTTTTAGAAATGATAGATAAGCTTACGAATAGAATAGTAATATTCAGCTATTTCGTACGTAGTTGACTACGGTTTAACTATGTTGGAAACTTGATCTTTCATCTTTGTTATAATTAATAGAATTAGGACATGATAGAGAAGGTCAACCTCTCGAGGGACAATTTATAAATAAATTTCTTTTTACTTAAATCGAATCCACAGAAATCAAAGCAATTTTTATCCGTAAATCAATTTCGACATACAAATTTACCGACTCACTTTGACATTGTACATGTTCTATTTCTAAAAGGTAATAATAATACATAATAGTAATTCTGATATAAAAGCAAACGTACAGTTACGTGTCAGTATTCCTCAAGAGATTAATCACTTCTAAATAAAACGATATCAGGATTAAAATCACCTTACTATAAGACCACCACAGAGTTAGAACTAGAACACCTTTAAATCCCTGAACGATACCCCATCCCTTGGCAAAGAGTTAAATTCTCTCATTCACAAATTCCCCATAGATCAGCCAGAGACGTCCGAGCAATTAAGAATCATCGAGGATTAAGCAGGGCGCGCAACGCCAACAGGTACACTTTGCGTCGATCAAAACTTCCTTAAGCGATCATCGGGTAGCAAAAGTTGCACTGGTTTGGCTCGTGGAATGGGTTGATTCTTTCGAGCGCTAAACTGGACACGCGCATAAAGGATCCTACGTTTCCTGGAGGACGTTAGATCGAAGGAGTGGATATAATCGCGGGTAAATGGTCCGTAAGTAACAGCCGAGGAAAACGTTTGAACGACCCCCGTTCCTCCCTGCTATTCCGCGGCCACCTTTGGACTGTCGTCAGATAGATACATGCACCGCCGTTAACGCCATCCCCGATGCTGGCTGACGCTGTATCTTGATTATATTCCATTTAGGACGCCGCCTTTCCCGCCCGCGGACTCGCCAACTCGCGGGGCATTTCCACACCTAGACGTCTCGTTTGTCACGGGCTTTGCCGTGAACCGCGAGCTTCTTGCTCCGTATATAGTCGACCGGAAGCGACAAGTTGCAGTAACGTCGTTACTGGAACGTCTTCGAGCAACGACCCTGGGAAACGTATTCAGAGACTGGGCGCGGTTCCCTCGGCCCGCGATTAAAAGCATACGTCATCTCGTTAACTGATCTCTACCGGCTCGAGCTGCGATGGGACGTTTCGAAGAGGGTCTAAGAAGTGTAGCGACTCTAAAATATCATACGCTCATACGAGACTGAGTCTAAGAATCCGGAAATATTTTAAGGACCGAGAATGTTAACCAAAAACAATCCATTATTTAATTCAAAAATTCGTATCCATTTAAGAATATCTAATCATCCAATTTATCAAGAATAAAAGTACATAATCTATGCAAAGGCTAGCGCAATAACATGTCCTGGATCCTTCCTCTAAAACGAAATCGAACCAAATCGTCCACCCTCTGGCCACGTTTGGACGAAATCGCAAGTTTTCAGTACTGTTCCTCGAGAACATTTAGGGGAAAAGGTCCGGAAAGAAACTGGAAACGTCACGCTATAGCGGAAAGCTGTTACCAATCTCCGACGTACGGATCGTACTTACGAAACGTTTAAAGGCCGATGAATTTCCCTACGTATCGTTCATTGTTCCATTCCATTTCGTTTATCTGACCCGGAATCTGTCTTCGCTCGGGCCGAGCATTTCCCTAAGAACTGCACGCGACTGGTTCCGCTCGATTTACTTCGAATACTCGTTTCGCCCGCCAGGGACATAATATGTTCGCGGAACATAAAACCTTTGGGAAATCAATGAAAATATCACGCACGCCCACTCGAGCAATCACCGAAAACGTGCAACCGCTGTTGCTCAGTTTTGAGAATAACGGAATTGGTTGCGGCACGTTGTAACGTTAAACCGTGCCGTTCTTGATTATAATTAGACCTTTATGGAACACTGTCGGTGCGGTAATCAAGCATGCGAGGACCACAAAGGCCCCTCGCGCCACTTCATTGCACGACGAGATTATAAACTGGGATTCGTGATGGGATTCTGGGATTCCTCACACTCGAGAATCCATGGGTGATTCTTGGAGGGGAGAACGAAAAGCTTCCAAAGGTAATCTCGGTGACACGTACGTGTCGGTTTGAAATTGGTATGGGTGCAGTTTGAGAAGAAGCTACACGTCGAATTCTGCAACCTCATACCATGTTTGTACATGAACTTTGCTGTTCCGCACAATCCACGTAAACACTCAGTGAGTTGTTTTCATGTTGTTCATTTTAATAACATCTTGAAACCTGGTACGAAAAAGATTTAGATTGCGGGATGTTTAATACACTTATTTTCTTTTTCTTTATATTATATCAGTACACGAACTTCGTTATCCTTCGCAATCCATCCTTTCAGATCTGGTGTCCACGATTGAGGACACGAGACTACCATGCACAACACCGACACTATCGTTTAAGGCGAATGTCTTTATTTGTGGACACGAAGAAAGACCAGTTTTCCTCGAAAACTACGCTATTAGGATTTTTTCTTAATTCTCCGTCTAAAAGAGTTAATATTAGTGTAGCTCCCCTCTAGCTCAGGTACCTCGGGATTGTTAAGCCCGTACTGTAACTACAAATACAGCTACAGCCCCTGAGGGCTCGATCGAGCATCCTGTAAAATATAATGAATCGTGTCACGAAGTTGGCAGACCCAGACCTGATCCTTGCCAAATATATTTCAGGTGGCAACTGGATTAGCATGTCCGTTCGAAGGTCGAGTGCGGAACCGAGCGGTGGCGTAATGAAATTACATGTACAGGAAGATATAGAATTTCCTGGAGTCGATATTAGATCCCCGCGCCATGACGTTATTGTAAAAGTAACGCGGGAAAGCCGGGCTGTGCCAGCTGCGCGACCTGATCCGATGAAATTTAATCACATCTTGCCGACGTTACGATATAGTATCCATAAATCTTGGAATCGACGTTCCCTCGAACTGAAAATGTCTCTGAAAGGTATTTCCCGGTGCCGCAGCTTTTCCAACATTAAAACTCCTTATCCCTGGCACGACTTATCCTCGCTCGCAGTAACACCACCGACGTCGATTTCCTGAACGCCCTTACCCCAACCCTGGCCTCCGCGCCCCTTTTGCTTGCTTTCCTTCACCGCCGACCAATCGACCTTTCTCCCCGCTTTACATTCCACTTCGCTAGATTTATTTGTCGATACATATTGGCAAGGATCGACGGTAATCTCTGACCCCGCGGCGACTCATTCGAGCCTCGTAAATCGAGCAATTGATGCGCGGGTACAATGCATCCTCTTTCTGGTCAGCGAGTGGCCAATCAGCTTTCTACGTTTTTATTGTTGTCTTTCAGACACTGCACAGGGATGAAATTTGACTCGAAAAATGAGAGAACTTCGAGAGAAATGGACAACGTGCGTTACTTGGGGAAATTGTAAGTTGGAAGTTGGGAATAATCGAGATTGTGATTATTATTCTTTTTCGAAAACGTTGCCAGACAATAAGTAGCCAATTATAGCCTTGGACAATTATAGTAGCCAAGCACGATAAATGTACCTGTTTAGGTAGTCAACGTTTTCATTTTCTAGAACGGAATTTATAAGAACGACACAGAAAAGTACAGAATTTGTATATAGGACAATCGATGTTGTCCAACGGGGACCTAAGAAAACTTTTACAAATAGTGTCGAAACGTTGTCACGTTTAATACATCTATACACCGTCGATAAATACAGAAACTCGTTATTATTACCGTGGTTTCGTACAAAAATAAAGGAGAAATTTTATATATAATATAAGTCAAAAAACCGTAACATACAAGCACTTTTCGGATTTCGCAATTATCCGAATTAGTATCACGCCGGATGACATGATTCCAGCGGCTTTCATCGAAGGTAATGCCAAAATCAACGCGGCAAACTATCAGCAAATTGTCCTTAAGAATATTCGGAATCCTTGGGCTAAGGAACATTTGGGTAACCGCCCATCGGACGGCGCAACGAGATTGGACGCAAGCACATTCTGCAAAATCGATTTCGCGAGTTTGCAAAGAGCTGTTTCCGAATGAGCGGGATAAAGAGATTTTCCCTCAAAATTCGCCAAGTTCGAGCACTGGATTTTCCTGTCCTGGCAATCTCGAAGAAGCGGGTTGGGGGCTGAACGTGTGTTGATGTAAATGTTTAATAAATTAACGAATTCTGCAACTTTATATCATATTGAACTTCACAGTCCTACACGAACCATGTTAATTAGTGAGTTGTTTTCATGAAGTTCAACTTTACAACCCCTTCAAACCTGCTACAAAAAAGACTTAAATTGCAGGAGGTTAAATATACTTATTTTTTTTTCTTTATACTATATTAGTACACGAGCTTCGCTATCCCGCACGATTCACGTTAACGGTTAGTGAGTGGTTTTCGTATTGTTCATTTTTACAACCCTTTCAAACCTGCTACGAAAAGACTTAAATTGCAGGAGGTTAAATATACCTATTTTCTTTTTATTTATACTATATTAGTTCACGAGCTTCACTGTCCTGCACAATCTACGTTAACACTTAGTGAGTGGTTTCCATTTTTTTGTACATCTATATTTCAACCCCTTCGGGCCTGCTCCAAAACGATTCAAGTCGGAGAAGGTAAAGTATAATTATTGTCCTCAATATTTCATCACTGTCTAATGCTATCTACATATATTTTACTCATATACATTTCGTATATATACTTATTAGTATATACAATTCGAATAAGTTATTGAAGCTACTTCTCAAAGAAAGCTTCAAAGTATTAGGACGCCCACAAGTTCATGCCACTTATTCTTCTGCTACTCCAATTATTATGTAAAACGTACCCTTAAGTATTATAAAAACAGGTAATCTCCTTCGTTTTACAATATTTTCCCACTTTTCTGACATAGTCATTATATCGTCGCTATAAAATTTCTGTAATTTTGTTATTAAATATTGACACAGTCTGCAGGACAAACTTATGGGATGACCTAATATTTGGTATTAGTTTTCATCCCAATAGACTCCAAGAGTCAACAAGACCTTTCTTCAATCCCAGCCCCGTAGATCTCAATTTGCCATGAGCCCATCCAAAATGAAATTTTCTCCAATGCCTTCTACCACTTAGATAAAAAGAAATGTGTCCAGCTCGTTCGGGACTCCAACAGACCCTCCCATCCACGAAGAAACCACCCCAGGAAATTCCTATTCTCGCAAATCGCGCGCGATGGAATTGATTCGCTCGCAGAAGTCTGCCATTAATATCGCCGACGTTATCGTCGCGGCAGTGCATCAGTTAGGCTCCCCGTCGGTGGTGAATATCTGGGTAGAAACCGGTTGTCACGCGCGTATAGGCGTAATGCGGTACGAACCGTAGATCAACGCTTAACGAAACAACCCGACGTCCAAGAGCGGGCGCAGCCCGGAATTAACATATGGGTAAACACAGGTAATACGAGGCGGATGCCTGAATATGGCTCGGGGCTGGTAGACGTAACCAGTATCGCTATCTCTAACCGTCATCTCGATATTACGGCTCTCCGAGCGCTGCCCAGGAACCTGGGCCCGAAACGATGGCAACGGGTAAACCCAACGGTTGCAAGAGGGTGTACCTTCGGCGCGATCGTATCGCCGATTCGGACGATCAGAAATCGGGATCCATGCGTGGACAAATTGGGAACGATGCGACACCAGATAGACGAAGTCGAATGCATGGAAATCAAACAATCCGCGGACAGATACGCGCCACCGATGGGAAACGCTCCACCCAGGGAACACTTTGTCTTCGAGCAACGAGCTTTTAATCGATTCCGTGCCGACGGACTTTGCATGGATATCGCGACGAATCGACGATTATCCGAATCGATATGGGTTGCAGACGACAAATATCAAAAGTGGGACGATTGGAAGGGGTTGCGTTAACCACTTGGTAAGGCCTTCTTTGGCGGAAGGTAGATGTTTATGGACTTCTTCTTTCCATTCTTTCTGGAATTTATTAACTACGTTGATGGATGTGTATTTGCGATGCTCAATCTTTTTATGCAGGCTAAGTGATAGTACGCTGAAATTAATATCGGTCAAGATTATTATATATTTCCTGTGTTATAAACGATACTTCTTTCCTCGAAGCATGTTTAAATCGAGAAATCATACAGAAACGATCGATATGAATAGACTGAGAATGTTCATGCAAATTTATACTTTCATAGAAAAAGAATTGAAACTTAAATAAAAGTATTATTTTCCAAACGATACAATATGTATAATATTGCATTCATTCTCATAGGATTTCTCCACATTTCCATTCGGCAAAAACGCATAAACACCCAAGAGCCTCCAATATTTTCCAAATCCATCTCACATCGCAAACATTTCTTTTCCGCCGAGTACCAAAAGTGGCCACTTTGTCCATTGTCCTTTGACTCACCTATCCGTGAGGAAACAATGACTGTGCACACCGAGCAACAGCAAAAACGGACAAAGCCTTGAGTACGATAGTTGCTCGCAATCCTCCCGCCGTCTCTCTCCCACCCGTCCTTTGTCTCCGACTCTCTTTTACCAGTCGCACTGTTGCAGTGGTAACTTCGGTCATTACATCAGCAATGTCGTGCACCGAAGTGCAGGTTATTCGTGCCGCAAGTGGCCACCGCAATCGCCAGAGACACCGGGGCGAACAACGGTAAAGGAGAAGAGTTTGCATTGTCCTATCTGCGTAGTTTATACTTGTCGTATGTGGCGTATGCCAGATACGCGCGTATGCGAAAGGGATGGTTGTCTACTTCGTGTTTCGAATACACCGGGGAGATCGCGCCGGGAATCTAAAAAACTTAATATCTACCGTCACGCTGGCAGCGTGCTCGGACTTAAAAGCAGATTTGTTTTCGCGTTTTCGCCCGACTATTTTCCGTACCCGCTGCTCTTCGCCGGGCTGGCCCGTATGCGACCGGAAACTTACCGTCGCTATTTGCTCCTTTTCGAAACGAATGCATACGTAACGCGACGCCAAACACCGGTTTGGCTCTGATACGGGCGGAAGGCAAGCGTTAACTAGCGAAGAATCGAAACTTTCGCGTAATCAAAAACACTAGGTGAATTTGAACGGGAGGTATTGATTTCCTAATTGCGTCTGAAGAAAGAATGAAAGAAAATGTGCATTGTTCACTGCACGAATCGATTAACTCCACTGTTTGAAAAATCTTATATAGTCCTAGCTGGATCACATAACATTTTTCTTCTTTAGGGTTTTCAATGAAAATATTTGATACGATCATCCTAACAATAAAGATAATTGAATACAAATTCTGTGCATCATTTTACAAGCAGTGCTCCAACAAAACTAAAAGTTTTCTTGCCATAATGAAACTAAAATGCTTTGCCTCCCCTTTCATAACAATGCTTCGAATTCAATTAATATGCAAATATTTAAAAAATACATACGACACGACAATTTAGCGGAGAATTTTTGTGGAATTTAAGAAAAAAATATAAGAAACGAAGGCGCCCCGAGAGGCGACGACTAAAATATCTTCAAAAGAGTCAAGCTTTAGTGACTTTATTTGCGCAAATACTTGCGTTTTGCTAAATAAAATGCTAACGAGTAAACACTTAACCGCCCCTGCCGCCGAGTGCAGTGGAGTTAATGAAGAAAATTCAGGGCAACGTAATTCAATTATTCGCAATCACGACGCGCAACGCATGGTACGTTTGTCGCGTCAATTATAACTAAATCAATTTAGCAGCGAGTGGTAAATAACTTTTTGCCGGACGACGTCGAGCAAACAGCGTGCAAGTTCCAAGACGTCATCGTATCTAAAAATTAATGTTCCATTTAAATAACGGAATGTTCCATTGAATTAACAGGTTGCCGAGCGAAATTAAATTGCTTCCTCCGAAAGCGGTTTACTGGCCATCATAATGACGCCGTCGATTATCGACTGACTCGATTTTCCTCCTATTTGAGCGCAAAATTAAACAAATGCTAGATGCTTCGGGTCGGTATATTCATATTTATTCATACTTTTAAAAACTGTGCGTTGCGTATTTTATCATTCTTGAATGTGTCAACTATTTTAAATATTGATCTGGAAATCTTGAAATTTTGAAAATATGAAACATACTTTGAGACACGTTTGAACACGTCTTGGACGATGCCAGTGAAGGACTCCTTCTCCTTCCTGTACAACGTAAATATTTGATGTGCATACGGACGATTGTCAACCGATAATTTTTCTCAAACGTGGCCTAGGTTCGGCGAAGAGTATAAACGTTGAATTGGGTGTGTCACGGGGCACCGATTGACTGGCATTCGAGACCGAGAATGCGTCTAATGGACCGTTTCCGGTAACGCGATTGACTTTAATTGCGACCCTCCGACGAAAAAAGAACGACACGCCTTGAGCTGTGCGGGCTATTAGGTTTAATGGCGATGCAAGGGAGAATACAATGAGACATTAAAAATAATTGGGTACGAAGGCTCGCCTTTCTTCACAGGACTCGGGTTCGTCGTTCGTTCGACTCGAAACAGGTGGGAATTGCATCAACCCCGAGAAGCACGATTGACGACACTTTAAACGGGTTTTCAACAGTTTCCGGTTTCCCTTTCGACGAAAATTTAAGCGTTTATTTACATTTAGAAGATCGTTTCGCCCCTAGGCAGCTTCGTTGCTGCGTTAATATCTCATTGACTTAGTTGAATGAATACCTGCCATTTTGAGTAAGCCTCCCTTTTAACCCTTTTAATCCTATGATATGATTACAAGTTTGAAAGTTATTTAAAATTCATGGAAATGAAGTAGATGAGGCTCGGGGTCGGTTGAGGGTCCCACGTGGCGCTTTAAGTATGAATTCAATGGCAGAATAATATTATGATTTACGCTCTGTGAATATAAGTGAAGTGTTTGCAATATTACTTTTCCCTGGTTATAAAAATGAATAAGGTATGTATGCAATACATTTTCCTACTTTAAAAATGAAATACTTTCTTCGTTTCAACTCACCATATTCCTTCCCCATCGATTATTTCACACAAAATAAAATCGCAAACTCGTCTAAGGGTTGATCTCGCCCCGTCAGCGTTATTCAACGGACACGCCGCGACGCTCGTTATCGCGTACCTCTCGTCGCGTTCGATCGTGGATTCCGAACGGTGTGGATCGCTTTTACCCGAAATTTGTACATGATCGCGTGAAACGCGCTCGCGAACGGTGTAACTTTCACTCGACGTTTTGCGGCCGGGGTATTTTCCTTGAGAGGAAAACAAACGGCCGCGGACGACCGTAACAAATTTCCGCGGGAACAGGGTACATAATGCGCGATTCGATGACGTTTGAACGATTGTTTAAATAACACACTCGTCGCGTCCCCGCGCTACGTACTTGACGATAAATAACATTTGTACCGGGCACCGGTTTTCACTGGTCAGCCGTTGACACCGTTTATTTTTGATTAATTGGAAAGCTCGTGTCACCGTCACGCGGCGCCCAACGCCGAGAGAGCTGCAATGCAATTTGCTCGACATAGTTCCCGGTTTTTTTCCGCCTGGTATGACAATCTCCTCGATTGCCATCGACGGTTGCTTTAATTTCTTTCTCGATACCAGCGACGAAACGGGCCACGCCGAAGAGGAGCTGCCTCGATCGTTTAACGACCGATGTTCATCAACGAAACTGGTTACTGTCGCAAGGGGACTGGAGGAGTGTTCTGCAACCGATTCGTTTTACCTCGAGGAACAAAACGTACGATCTTCGAACGCTGCGACGAGCATTGTGTGTTCTTGCTTCCTCCGATCTTAAAACCGTGGGACATTGTAGGAATGAAAATTAGAATGCAAGAACTAGTCTTAATCGGATGAGATACGGTGTTAACGATCTTAGAGTTGTTACACAAAAATTGAACAAGTATCAGGTGCATAGTGATATTTATACCCACTCCATACACTAGTGTTTCTGTATGAATAATGTCAAATCGGAAAATTTACCATCGAATGACCATTGTTAAAGATTTTATCTTGCTACTAAAACCATTTATCTTGATTCCCTGCGTCTAAAGCAAAGTTTGGTCCATGGAAAACTTCAATTTGTGTAATTCTTAAATTTCGAAATTCCACTTAAACAGTGAAGCAGATAAAAGCAATCGAGTGCAGCGTGGTATTCCAACAAATTTTGCTTGAAAATAGCAAAAGTGCTTACAAATTGAACCTCTGTAAGAGTAAATGAAAAATAAAATTTGCTTTCCAGGAGATAATTTCACCATCGCGGCACAAGTATTCATCGAATTACATCGACCCGCGTAATGCAGCATAGCGTATTCTTTAATTAGAGTATACGATCTATCTATAAATTCAGCAGGGTAGTTGAAAGGGAGGGCCAGGAACAATTTGGACCTAAATTAACCGTTCGTGCGAGTGGATAGTCGCATTGGGAAAGGAATTTATTGGATTGCGGAAAACGATCGATTCGTTCGTTTCGCCGCGAGCTCTGCAAAAGGGACAGCCCTGGACGATAGGGTTAGCATCGGCAGTTAAAGGTATTTATCCTAATTGTAATTGCAGACTTACGAATCGGTTTGCCCTCTATCTCTCTTCCCTGTTCGCTCTCGTATAGTCGCAGAAGTATTCGTATTCCCCCCACTGCTGACTTCGGATTGTCAGCATCCTTTTAGGATCAATTTTATAGGATCTACGTCGATGCAAATATACATTACTGGAGCAATGGTATGAACTTTTAGGACGACCTGATATTACAATATGTGTAATAATATATGTCTTTTGGCATTCGAGCAGATACACTAGAAAGTTCTATGCTATTGAATGGATGCTTGTTATTTAAAAATTACAAAACTTAAAGCTAGACTCGGAAAGGACCAGTATCAGCCATGATACCGAACCCGTTATTTTTCTAAAGACGAATTATTTACTGTTGTTTTTCAACAAAAAATACATCAATCAAAAACAGAATCAATACAATGTAAATAATCCCATTTCACAGAATATCGACACTTGTACGATTCACTATAACCCCAGTCGTTCCTCCGTAGCCACGAGTAACTCACTATAACCACAGTCATCGGGTAAGTTCTAAAAATTCGGCTACCTCGTTCGCGGTAGCTCTTGAACGAAGCCGATCTTGGTCGAAATAATCGCATCATCGTCGACGAAAAGTTTATGGAAATCCGCGATTAAGACGAGTTGTTGGAGTATCGACACGGACGATGCGTGCGCTGATGCCGCGCGACGAATTGTCGCGGGTGTGCGTTTCTTCGCGCTGTCCAACGTAGTACGCGCGCAGCCAAGCCGAGTAATTTGCATTTAGAAAATGCCTGATACCCACCACCCGTCCCCTAACCGCTAACGCTAATCTGATTTCTCCACGTAACCAGCAGTTTTTAACTGACGCTCGTCAGCCTTCTACCGTGGCCAGGGCCGCCGCTCCCGTTTTCATCCGATTTCACGTCACGGCGACACGTTTGCAATTACACGCTTCGTTTGTACGACGATCGTATCGCGGTGACTGCGGACGCCTTAAATTCACCGCGAGATTCTCCGTATGTCGCCAGCCGTCTTTCTGTTCCTGTTAAGGGAGTCTGGGTCTAGATGAAGGTTGCTCACTGGTGGATCTGGGAAATTAGTAACGAGGGGATCGACTAAAAATTAAGGAGGCAGTTGTAGTCGATATTCAAGAATTCTGTTTGCGTGATACACGTGTCGTTGAGGTGTATTAAAAACAAATAAGATGATAGGTATATGTTTGATAGCTTTCGCGATAATTTCTTCTTCATTTTTGGGTCTTCATGAAAATGTTTCTCTACGCCTTAAAGATACCTCATAACTAGACTGCGAATCTAAAGTTCATGTTATAATATTTGCCGAGTAAAATAAATTCCTAATTAGGTTCAATTTTTGTAGGCACGTTCGCCAAGATTTTATTTTGCATAAAGATCCGCAGTCTACTCATAACTCTTCCCTTGAGAACGAGTCATAGCGATTCAACTTGTATATCTCGAACGCACGCTTCCCAATTCCTACAATTTTCAAATAAAAGCGAACGGATTTTATTTTTTATTCGCCATGAAACATGGCCCAAGCTGCGAGCCACTTAAGCGAAAACGAATTGAAAGACGCGAAACACCCGCCGCGATGTTCTCGACTTGGTAATAGCGCGGGATGAAAGTTTCTAATGGAGATAAATTGGAACAAACGTGTCGTTGCGCGACGTTAATGTGAATTGAATCGTAATCCCAACGACGCGAAAATTAATATTATCTTTGAAGATGGATAGTCTGATTCATCATAAATTCGAGTTACCGGCCCGTTTATACTTACGGGGGACTTTAACCACCGTCGGAAACCTGTTAACGCTGTAATTTTCATAATCGCCAAACGATGGTTGAACGCAGCTATTCATTCGTTCCTTTCTCGCCGTGGGGGAGGAGAAAAAAAAAACAGGGAAACAAATGGCGAAACGATCGCGCAGATAGGATCGCGGTTCCGTTTCCCTCGTTCCCAAGACAGAGGATCAAGAAATTAATCAGCGCGCCCCGACGCGAGAAGGAAGTTCTCGCGCGGAACATCGCGAACAAGACCCAAACCGTTTTGCTGGGGCCTCTTGTACGCGTGCTATGATGACTTATGGGTACTCTGCTGTGCCATTTCCATTGTTAATGCAATTTTAATGTATGTATGATTATGAAATATCGCTGGAGCGAGTAACGAAACATTCCCGATCGATATTAACGTTCCACCGCTGAGCTGGGCGGAATTCTTAACTGGATCAAACTTTAGGATGGGGAATAAATTGTACACACCTCTTGATGAATTATTCGTTTGATCAAAAATGAAGTTTGAATTATTGGATAAATAGAAGTCGTGATTCAGGTTAAATACGAGTAGAAGCTCAACGAAGCTCAAACGAATGTTGTGATGTACGGTATTTTCAATGGTTTAGAGTTTGAAAATGCAGCAGAAAATTGTTGACTATCTTCCAGGTATCGGTTAAGTTACCATTACCAAAATGAGAATATTTGTTTGTATCGTTTTATCTCTGTTTCCATCTAAACATTTTCATGCACGTTTACCATTTATGTAAATAATTTTCTGCGCACATTTTTATAATATTTTATATAAAGCTCAAACCTTTAGAAAAGAGCCGGCATTATTATAGGCTTCATACAAACAAATCAAACCCGCACGCACTTATTAAAATAGCTACTGTTCTAAATGTAATTTATTTTTTTGCTCCAAAGATTAAGCTTCGATTTATGTTGGCAAAAACGGTGAAGCTCGTCCTCAAAAAAATGACCGTCATTAAAACAAACTTTAACAATTTAAACTCGTTTTATTAACCTTTGTATGCTCCCTGTTGTTGAATCGCGAATGAAAACCGTGTCCAAGGCGCGTATAATACGGAACAGTTGAATGTTTCAGTTGATTCACCGCTGTCAACGTTTCCCACCTCGAAACGAGTGCGCAACGTACGATTTCCTTTGGGTCCCGCAAGTATACGTCTATTTGTTCAACCAAAAGTTCCTAATTAATTTGTCGGGCGATTATATACCGTCCCGTTGTACACGTCTGCGCGGAAGTCGTAAATAGAGATGCGTGTTTATGCTCGGAAATATTAATTACACGCAGTTAGAAAGTTTCCCCGAGATAGCTTATAGTTTTCGCTTGTCGTTCTTTTTTCACCGAGCAATTGTTTTTTCTTTTCTTTTCATTTCGCTCCAGATTTTAGAAATCATCCCAGTAATTCGCAGGGCCGTGCAAACAAGTGCGAACTCCTCGTTTTGTCGACGAAATTGCGGGCAATATTGTCCCACGGAAATGGAAAATTCTGTCGTCGGTCAAGTGATTTGTCGTAATTACGGATTATCGTTTTCCTTCGTTTCTTTTTTACCTCCCTTTGCACATTTTCCTTCTTCTCGACCCACCTTCCATTTCCGTATTTTTCCAGCGCGATCCTAATGCCTCGATGGTAACTCGAGGTTAAAGAAAGCAATAAGAACTGCGAAATACCAGGACTTATCGAAAAATAATAAGAAATTTTCTGTACGGTTCACGAGTCAATTGTACGTGCCTCGACGTAGGAAAGCTTTCACGATACGACCGTGGCGATCAGCTTCGCGTATCACATTTTACATCGCGTAATTATCAGCCTGCGCGCACAATGGATATTGTCAATTCGATGTCGAGGGAATCGATTGAACAGTGATTTTACTTTAATATCAATCGGACGTTATTCCCGGTTTTCGTATTAATTTATTTTCTCGTTACTTCGGATAATGCAGTCGAGCTTGCCCCTCTTCCACTCGATGGAAATTAAAACGCATTCGCAGCGGTGTTAATCTGTTTATTATTTTACACGAACGACGATCGAGTAAACTGTTTAGATAATATATCGAATTTTCGATTGTTGGACTTCTAAAGAAGCGGGCAAGGTTTTATTTTCTCTACGACACGATAACTAGAAATCATTTTTAGAAACCTGAGGAAGATACAGATTTTATTTATTAAAAAAATTGGCCTTATAAGATCTCCCAACCGACCCACTGATCGAGAAAAAGCAGATTAAGAATTGATGTTTAAAGTCTCCTATTTATTTCATAACTTATTAATGTGTTCCGAAAGGTGTCCTTGGATTCAGTGAGCGCCTATTGATTTTTATCGCTATTTTCATGCAAAATGTAACATTCATTATCCTTCTTCTAAGTTCTACCTTGGAGAGTCTTTTTGTAGAAAAAAATATGAAACCGTATTATACTATGATTCGACGACATTAAGGCATTTTCCGCATTGCATTCGTAAAAGAATTACGAGGCACGGTAATAAGTACTGGCAGACTTCTAGAGAGCATAGTAATAACGTGCAAGAATTCTGTCTCGTGTCTCTGGCCCGGTAGTGGTAGTTAATTGCACTCGTTTCCGTCTTTTCAGAAATTAATTTAAATTTCCCATAATACTCTCGTGTTGGCGTAGCGCAATAAAGTATACAGAAATTGAATGGAAAATTCGTCGTTAACGAAAACACGACAACTCAAGAATCTACGTTCTTCTTGTCATATTTATCTCTCAAGAAAATAACCGCTCCGCGAGCAAACGCGAATAGAATTAAATTTCTAGACAATTTCCTCCGCGATGAGATCTTTTTTATTTTCCTGGAAAATAAAAGGAAAAAGGAACATCTTTAAAGTCAGAAAGCTGTTTCGCTCAGAAATTTCGTTTCGACCACGATAGAATGAAAAAGGGAAGCAAAAGGGATCGCTACGTCGGTTATAATACTAACCGATCGATTTAGTAATTTCCGCTGTAGCACCAGTTGAAATGAAATATCGAAAATCATTTAATAGAAATTCTTTGTTACTTCGTCTTCTGTTTAATCCATGTGGTATACAGGTGGACTTGATTTCTATGCCAGTCCAATCGTGGGGAATTTAGATCTTGTTCAGTAATGATTATTAACAGTTTGGTAATGGACTAATGTCGTGTTATTACTCCATTTAATGACGTTGCAAGAGGAGTTGCTAAATGTGATGTAATAAAATGCATCAGATATACTGGGACATTCTTGGTTTGTTCCTTACGAACTTAAATAAGAAATAAACAATTGCTTGTATATACGAGTAAAAAATATTATACAGTGGTCTACCTTTTATATTATAAAGTAGACAGAGAAGTAATATCCAGGATTTCCTGCAATCTAAAAAGGAACTTTTATGTACTCAATTTTTCTACTTTTTCTTTACTTCCTGTTTAACTTCTCTACTAACCAACTTTCCCATTTTGGAATAATAATTCTTTTCTGTATTTCTGTATTTCTGTATTTTTACAGTTATTCCTACAGCTCACCATAGAAATATTCTATTATTCAAGAAAAATCGTCCCCTGTTTGTCGTAAATAGCGATAAATGTTAACATATTATGCGCTATATTCCTGACAAGTCGCAGCAGCAGGTCGAGTTTGGAAATTTCGTTAGCTCGCAACAGACGGGAAGATTTGATTTGTATCGCGGCAGTAGACGCCGAAAATCTATGATGGTTTAGCAGGGTTGATTAGTCCATCAATCAACGACGGAGTGTTTACTCCTTCGGCGTCCGATCAATTACTGACTGATCCACGACGTCGGCTCGTAAGGGACGGGCGTCGTTCAACGTTGTTTCGCGCAACCGTGGTGCTTCTCCATTTTGAAGCGTCATGAGGTCATTGATGGATGGTCTTTGCCAACTTTCTTTGTTCGCCCCACTTCTCTGTTACGCCGCGTCTATCTATCTACATCCAAACTTAATCGTTCCAAGTGCATCGTCTTAAGAAATTAGTTTGTCGCCGAGTATCGTCGACCGACGATGTTTCCTCCTTTTTCCTTTCGATAATGGTACAAGCACTGTTAGCTAATCCCGTCGTTATTAGCAGCTGCTCTAACGAAATTACATTTACGGGCTGATCCTTCTGTCTCCCAGACGTTCGCGGAATTAAAATCCTATCGAAACCAAACGCTTCCGAGGACTTGGAAATTCTCGCGATTTTCGGTTGCAGGAAAAGTCAGCTAATGGACACAATTTACGTTTTAACCCATTCACTGCCAGGCTTTAAAGCGCTTAACCGTGGGAGCTAAGATTTAATAATCTGTGTGATGTGTAATCTACGTTATTATTTTCATAATAAAAAGTGATATTAAATTGGTTGTTTCAAAAAGAAAATTCAAAATTCACGATCTTTTGCAATAATTCGTTACTCGAAAGACTATTATAAGCTTATCCCTTGAGTAATTCCAATCAACTTGAACTACGAGACATTTCGTACTTGGTGATGAATATTTTCAAGAAATGGGAATTTTTCATTTCAAATGATCTCATTTTCAAATCTGTGCTCTTTTAGAGATCCTGCAACACATGGCTCATATCTCCAACATTCTTTCACATTTTTGGATGAAAATTTTTGTGTTGTATCTCCAAACATGTTTCTTTCGAATAGAGGAATATTGATTATCAAATATATCAACTGAGCATAGAAAAAAATTGGCGAAGTACCCTTTCTCGATATCGCAAGTACCCCTCGTCTTTCAAAACGTTCCGACTGTTTATCAAAGACGTAAAGAGCCGCGAAATTTCGCCAATGGATTGAAACACGCAGACATCGAATGTCGGGGATATGTATCTAAGGGAACTTAAAGACCTGGGTGTGTCTTGTCTTCTTCGCAGTCTTCCCACGTTTCTGTTATTCTAAGACAAACGAGAAATTTTGAACTCCGCAGGGTTGGCTGGATTCTCGCTGCAGAAACCAAGAAACAGAGGGGAAAAAAGCGAAATAAGAAAACCGCACGTCGTCTTGGGTCGAATTCGTTTCTTTTAAAGAGACGTGTAATCTCGCGAAGCCTGGAGACAATACAGTCGCGCGTCATCCACTGTGTCTCTGCTCCCTGATGCAGAATTACAGCGGGACGTATTTTTATTCAATTTTTGTAAATGTTCTACGCGGTTCAATTATTAATACGGTACGTAGCACACTTTGTTAAATTAATTCAGCTTCTTAACCGTATCTCTAGAATAATCGAGGTTATTATTTTGATAATAAAATGTGATAGATGTAAATCTAGGTTGAACCTCTAGAACATTTCTTAACTTTCATTCACAAATTTATAAATTAATTTGTTCTTGGTGAAGAAACGCGTGATTCTATTATTAAACGAGCCGTTCACTGCGCAAAACGATTAACTCCACTTTTTGAAAAATCTTACATTTAAATGTCAAAGCATTTGGTTTAGTCGTATCTTCTTATATTTATAATAACTTTCCCGAATAATACATATTACCACCATTAAACGGCAAAATTTCCTTGACCGTTGAATAATAAATAATTTATTCCAGAGGCCATTTTGATCGCATTTCGCAACTTTTTGTTTTATGGAGTTAATCAATTTATGCAATGAACGTCACAAATACAATTTGACGTATATGAAGTAGCAAATGTGAAAGAAAATGCCTAATTGGTACAATTTTAACAGTTTTAGAAATTAAAATGAATACAGCTAAAAAATAGATACACGAAAATGGTGGAACGTAGAAAAAAGAAATGCAGAAAACGAAAATTGTCCGTTCTCATTAGTCCGACGCATTCACAATTAATCGCGACGTGGCGTGCACCTACACACGCACGCGTGAGACTCTCCGAAACGCGACAGCGCTAACTGGGAATAATTAATTTTTCCGTTCTAAAAATTGCTTCGTTTGGAATACGCGAACGCGTGGGAGAGTCGTGTTATCCGCGGTAGCCGTTTCCTCGACTCTTTATCTACAAATTCGAGAGTTCCCTAAAACGTATACCGTCCTCAGAGGGCGGTGTTTTAACCCGGAAACTCGGTATTTTCTCCTTCTTTCGTGCCACGGAAAGGGAGGAATCACGATTTGTATCTCTGGGTAGCATCGACTCCGCGATTGGTCGGTCACAGAATCTCCATGACTCCTGAATAAATCTGTCGCACAATACGAGTAATGGTACCCGTAGAATTTCATCTCGAGGGTCGAACGTGTGTCGCCGTTCAACTACGCTCCCCCGGAAGTTTCTATATTATTCCTGCATCTAAACCGTTTTTTTCATCGTTCTTTTATCGACACTCTTCCCGAGGTCCTCCGTTATTCTATCCGCCGTTGAAACACGCTTCATTCTTCTCGCGGTAATTGCATTTGTCGCGGAACTCCCTTCCTCGAGATTATATATTTTTGTACCAGTCCGTTGGAATCTCGAGACGCCGCTCCGTGGTCCGGATAGAGAAATTTGGCGACGTTGAGCCGGAGAACTCAATTTTCTCGTATCACGATCTAGTAAATTTGTGTGGCTCCTAAATGTCCATCCAAGACGAAGGAATTAATACAATTCGATTAATGATGTCCTGACGTGCCTGTTTTATATTTTTATTTTCTTTGTTTTTTTCTCTGGGAACCAGTTGTTCTATGAATAATTACAATAGACCATGTATTCAAAAATTAATGCTGCACTAAAGGAAGCATGTTTTCAAAATCCTGCGAACTAATGAGAATATTTTCAGCACACCCTCCTCTACACAACTATCCAAATAATTTTCCAAATGAACGGATAAATATATTAAATTACGTATTATTGAGAAGGGACGAACTTTTCCCTATTTCTTGCCCCAAATTCCGTTCCGATATCTCCTACAATTGGAAAATTACGCACCGACGTTACCAAACTTCTCGATTCGGGCCACCGCGCACTACCGAATTTGTACAGATCTTCCTTTCGAAACGTTTCAAAGAGAGAATCGCGCGACGCGAAAACGTCAACCGGTCGTCGATAAGCCGAATTTAACGCTGAAACTACCGAGAGGGTCAATTTGGTCTGTGCGTGAATGAAACTTCTTCCAAAGTTCCCTGCCAGACACGTCGCTGTCGCGAAACAAAATTAGATGGCGCCAAGAAAAACACGCGCGTGTGGAAAACGCGGTAGGACAAAAGCGCGGTAACAACCACTCTCAAAAGAATAATAACGAGTCAAGAAGAAGACTCCAACGTCAATAGCCTGAATTTCACAGATTACACTTAGTTCTCGTTGGCGAAGAAGACAGCGGTTGGGAAATAGACGGGAGCAAATTGCTTTCCCTCTAAAATTGATAAGTACGTCGTCGGATCTTAAGACTCCGATGGAAAATATTCCGAGCGCTGCGGGGTAATGCAATTTAGCTTGGGAAGGAGGGGTGCAAACCCGACTTCGTGCTCGTTGGAAAAGTTACCGCGATTCGATGCAAATGGGGGCTCCCCGTGTCTACCAAATATCGCACCTCGCTTACATAATAATTGCGGTCTTCGATTCTAAACGCTGAGCGTGGGTGGTTGCGCGAAACCTTCCGCCAGAAAATAAACGGCCACGCCAGGTGGAGTTCGGGGTATTTCGCAGGGGGTGGGAAATGAATCCGACGGAAACGAGACTGTTAATTCACTTTATCGACTGTTACTGAAAATTCATGAACCATGGCACGCGGAAGTGCGTTCTTACGCGGGTTATATTCGAGAACGGTATTACGGATGGGGAATAATAAGCGCCGCTCGACATCTGTCCGCTCGTTGCGCTGCATCGGTAAAGCATCCTCAATAATTCCTCGTGCATTCGAAATTTTCGTATTTTCACGCTAAGGGAGCGCACGTCCTCGCAATTTTTCCGCGGGTTATGGTCAGCGGAAATTTAACGATACGCAGTGTCGCGTATAATTATTCCACAGCGAGTTTTAACGTTGCCACGGACACGCGGAATCCTTACTCGAGTTCACAAGATTATTTTCACTGATGCAACCATGATCATGTAAACCGGAATAAAATTAATCGTCACGAGTAATTGAATGTTTATTTTTTTAGAATATTATTTTATGCTTTTAATAGAAGCACAACGATTTTACGTGGAAGAGGTCTGCGTAATTGAAGTTGTGGGAAAACATCGAGTCGTTTAATATTGAAGTGAGACTCTAGTAACTGCTTCAAAGACATCAAAAATATGATCCCTAATATTCTAGCCCACATAAATAATTATAAACCATTAGAGCGAGTGTTTAACCTCGAATAGCTTTTTTCCCAATAACAATTCCCAATTTGCATCTTATAGTGTCACGCATGGAATGATTACATTTCGGAAATAATTCTAATTAGACCAGGATCTGCACACTCAAGATGATACTAAAATTAATATCGTCACATACGCAAAGATGAAAACAAAATTTGTATAGACGTCCACTATAATAACTCGCGTCGTCAGTTTGAATTTCGCTCGCTAATGCGTGATTCCGATTGCAGTAATGCAGATGAACGATTATTAAACTAAAGTCATCGTACCGTGACGATACTTTGTATAAAATTTGGCGGCCGAACAATGCAAAGCCCGTCATTCGTTCTTTTAACGCGTCGCGTTCAGTATTAATCGCATAATTGTTTAAATTATCCGGTCAATTTATTTCCGGCGCGAACGCGGCCATTATTATATAACGTGTACTTAATTTCAACATATTTTATTCAACATATTAGGAGCTTCTCCCTGCTCGGCAATGAATTTCATCGCGCGCGTCCTGATTTTCAAACACCGTCGGAACGAACGTTAATTAGACGCCACCATTGTTCGATTAATCTTATTAGGACGTCGTTAGTGTTTGATACAATTTCACGGCTGAACGGAAGAAAGATCGTCGATGTATCCCCGACATCGATCGTTGGTATTCATAACTGGATGGCGTCCTGAACGGGGGAACCAGCCCGCGAGAGGCGAACCGTGAATTTACCTAAAACCCGACAAGTTGATAGTGTTTATTAGGCGCTTGGTGAGCACCTAACGTCTTAACCAAAAGAGATCTTCGACTTAAACATGTATTCTTGAACGAGTATCAATCTAGACAGCTCTTAGTGGCAAATAATGTTTGTCATTTAGGTGAAACATTCTTTTCTTTGTCTTCTATATATGTTTTATATGTTTGTTATGACATAAATTGAGTTTCTGAAGTAAATGGTTTAACCGATCCCGATAAAACGAACTTTGCCGTTTTGTCGAGTGGCAGAAAAACTTACAGGTCCTCAATCCGAAAACCAAAACTAATTTATTATTAACGCAAAACTAATCCCATAGCTCCAGCGACCAATGTAATCAAACACAGAGCCTGCCCCCTAGCTGAGGGACAAATGTAATCAAACACAGAGCCTGTCCCCTAGCTGAGGGACAAATGTAATCAAACGCAAAATGTATCCATACTAACTCACTTCCGTTTGATTACATTTAAAAGTGAAAAACGAAACCGGATTGGTTTTCAACCATAAAAAAAACGAAGGTGTTGGATCAGGACGAGTCAGTTACTCTTTCTGTTACAAGTGATTTTATTTTATCTAGCGTGAAGTAGATGCCTCATTTCGCTACTTCTTCTTTCATAATTGTATTAGCTTGATAATATATGATATTATCATGGCATATGATGAATATTTATTATATACACTCGCTCGAATATTACTGGCAAGACTGTAAATTTCCATATTCTTTCAAATTGAATATTTCAATTACTTCTGCATTTATGTATTTGTATGAAACTTAATGTATGTAACGCAATTATAGGATATATTGTATGGAATTTATTATATGTCATACTACGAATCGTATGCAACTCATTCTTGTCATACACATACATTACATTTCATACAAATATATAAATAAAGAAATAATTCAAATAATTATTTTTAAGGGACATTTTTTAAACGAGTATGGACCATCATGTAAATTCGACAATAGCCAGCAACACGATATTCTTTACAAGCCCGTACCTACTAAAAACATTCATAAAAATCGACAAGGGTAGTAGACACGTTGCGGATGTACCTCGTTAAACGCGCGTCTCCCGCGGGACGAATGGCGGACGATATCTCGAGGGCTCTATCGACGGCGTCTTCCTATTTTCAAAATACTTTATTTTGCGCAGCAGATTGTACCTATAGAAATAAATCCGGCCAGTTGAGCCGATAGTTGCCGCGATAACTCACGGCGTCCACCCCCGCCGTCCTGCCTCCGCAGTCGATCCCGGTACCGAGCAACGCGAATCCGCGCACCCGCCCGCAACCCCCGCCGATTTTCCCATGAAAACCCCAGCAACTCCTTCGCCAGCTAGCCAGCAGTGCCACGCCGCCAAGTTTATTCTCTGCAGTACAAACTCCTCTCTCTATCCCCCGCCTTGAATTGCCGACCTTTCCGACCGTCGAACCAACCAACTTACCCTCTCCCCGTCTGTTCCCCTCTGCCATTCTTCGCTCCGTTCAGTTTTCTTCTTCGCCCTCTTTGCTATTTGCCAATATTTTTCATCCCCACTCCAGTGTCGCACGGTCTTCCTTGTCGGAGAAACAGATTTGTTAAATTGCTGATATTTTTCCTCGTGTCCGTGATCGCGGGCCGCCGATCGCACCCCTTTGTTCCAGCGATATCCGCGCGATTTTTCCTCGCCGCACCGCTTCGAGGTAGAAATATCAGACGTGATGTGTCAATCGTTTATTGCCCCTCCCCCCGCCCTGTCGCCAGGAAACGTTGAATCCGTTGGATGATTTATGATGGCTCATGCTCGTTGTGTGGGGGTTAATTGTGCGTTTGAAGGAAAGACAGCGAATCTGTAGTTGTATCCGTGAGAAAGGTAAACGACTACGTCGATTTGAAAAACGCTTGCTGGAAGAAATCATTGGATGAGTCGTCCAGTTACGTTTCTTTAACTTTAAAGCGGTCCAGCGCACGGATTGATATGGTAACTGCTAAAGGAGACTCGTAACTTTGATTTCTGCGGACGCTTAGATTCCTCCAGAGGTTAAACAACGAGGGAAAGTTTATTTAATTTTGAGGGGAATTTGTTTAAGAAAGGTCTGCGTAATTGAAGTTGTTGAAAACATCGAATCATTTAATATTAAAGTGATACTCTAGTAACCGCTTCAGAGATGTTATACCAAAGTGTAATCCTCAATATTCTGATCCATATGAATTATCCTAAACTGCTTGGAATATCCCAAATTTTTATGGAGAAATCAAACTTTAATTTGAGTTCAAAATACAGCTTCAGTCTTCTGTGTCTCCTGTTCACCCTCAGACTCAAGGTCCAAAAAAGCTACTCAAACTTTCTCTCCCATTTTCACGAACGAATTGCTTCTGTTAAACACTTGACCAGTGTTGCATATTGAAATTTTCAATATCGCTCACATTTTCTCCTGGTCGTGCTTGTACACATCGGTGGCGATGTGTCAATCGTTCGTTGCATCCGTGCCAGTCTAGAACACTGAATCCGTCGCGTCGGGTGGTTTATGATCCGTAAGGTGCTCGTCCCGGGTCATTCGCGTCCTCATGAATGTCCAGCTGTCCTTCGCGTTTAGCGGCCCGCTGGTTGCATTACGGGCTCGTGACGTGCATCAGGGGTTTCTCGACGGAGACGTGTCGCGTCCCCAACCGTCTCAACTTGGATATTCACTTTGATCCACTGCGCCTCCCGGAAGGATACCGTGATACTCGACGAAAGACGTGAATTTAAAATCCGCAGCTGGATGTTCGCGCTGCTTCTTTCAGAACGCGGTTCGAGTCAAAGCGAGTTCAAAGCTTTCGAGTCAGCCGAGAGAAATGCCTCGGGTATTGATCAAATTTGCTGCTCGAATTCGCGATCGGAAGTCATCCGGTTATGCATCTTTAACTGGTCGTCTCGAGCAGCTGGGAAGACAAATCCCGATCGAACTTCAAAGCGATGCAGCGCACGGATTGACGTGACTGTAAACTCGTGGAATTCGTTTAGCCAACCAAATTGGAGCTATTCAGAGAAAGCTCAAAACGTCAAACAGGTTTTTCCAAATTTCATGGATTTTAATAGATGGAATTAATATCACTTTGGGGAGGTGGAGATTGCAATAGGCTCTCGTCTTGCTCGTAGACACTTAGAATTAATCGTCTCGAGCAGCTTGGAAGACAAATCCCGATCGAACTTCAAGGCGGTGCAGCGCACGGATCGATGTGACTGTGAACTCGTGGAATTCGTTTAGCCAAGCAAATTGAAGCTCCTCAAGGAAAGCTCGAAACGTCAAACAGGTTTCTCCCAAATGTCATGGATTTTATAATAATAAGTAGAATGAATATCACTTTGGGGAGGTGGTGAGTTAAATAGGTTTTCTTCTTGCTCGTGGACGCTCAGTGGCGAAGACTGAATCGTCTTCGAGGAAAGTCGACGGAGAAGGAGGACAGGCGAAAGTCGAACTGCTAGAGCGAGAGACGAATCTAAATTCAAATGAGAAGCGACGTACCAACACGCCAAAGCCAATCTCAGTCCATGTTATAGCTTTCCTTGCCACCCTTCCTTCAGTCTATGGAGGGGAGCTCCTCTCGCAGGGCTAAGTATGTGTGCACCGTTCGACTCGGTATCGAGGTAACCGGTACGTCAACGTCAGAGCATCGGAACACGACTAAACGGCCCTGAACCGCTTCCTGGGGATCGCGAGAGCCACCGTTCCAGGGGTGTCTAATACCAGGAAGGGGGATATTTGAATTTGTCGGGGTTCGATCGAACTAGGTGTTACCCCGGAATATTGTATCGGCGGTTAGAATAGGGTTGGTTAATGCTCGCAGGTCTCGCCAGTGGCACGTTTGGTTTGATTGCTTCCAGGAAACGGAATTCGAGTAAATATTGAATCGACCGCTGGTTAGGTCAGCGACTCCGGGCCGGACGGTCCGATTTTTAGCGGGATTTTAGGAGGGATACGTTTGCTAACTGAATTACATTCACAGGAAGAGCTGAGATTCGTAATTGCATTCAATTTGGATAGCGAAGGATTCCTCGGTTTTTGGGGGTTTCGAGCTTGGCTAACGAGTTTTTTTTTGTAGAGGAGATTTGTAAGCACTCGGGAATATAATCTGGGATAGAATCAGTTAGCCTCGATTGTATAAATTCGAAATTGGCTTCAGTCTGAAGGGCACCTTGAGGTTTTAATGATTAGTTTTGGGTAACGAGATTTTTGGGGGAAAGTAGCTTTATAAATACCGGGGAGGATTAATCTCTGTTTGGAATATAATTTAACCCTTAGATGCCTGATTTTCCAAATTAAATTTAAAAAAGATTTCAACGTATTTATCATTTGAACAATTTTAACAGTTGACGTTTATTTCTATAACCTTTGTTCAAAAGAACATTATGCAATGGTAACATACACACAGCCAAATATTAAAAGCAAACCAATTGCAAGTGTAGAATTCGATTTAAAAGTCCAGTATCAAAATTGAAACTTAGGGCATTTAAGGGTTAAGGTAGAGTCAACCTCTCAACATGGACTGTTGAAAATCTTGTCCTATCGGAGACGCTTAAATGATCAAAAAAATCTGGTAAAATGTTCCCAACAACAGTAAGTAAGAACAGTTCCAATAAAAACAACGGAGCAAGATAAAAATATTAAAAATCGAGAAAATGCTTCCAATACGATGGAAACACGTTTCAATATTTAGATAGGAATGAAATACCTTTTAAAATATTCTTCAATAATGCAAAGAATTGATTACTTTAAAGAATAAAACAGTTCTGTCTTCATTTAAAAAAGAGCTATAGTTTGCCATGGTGTTAAAATCATTCTGTATATCTCATATAGTGAGAGTACGTCACAGTCTGACTATAAATGGAATATTCCCCTGAACGAATGGAAAGAAATCATTCACAGTACTCTTTCCTTTTAACTGTACATTATGAGCCGTGATTCACTATTTCCCAAATGAATATCAAATAACAAACAGTTCCACAGCAGTTAACATATTATTTCAGAAATTTCTCATTAAGTATATTACATGCGCGCACAAATACAACCAAAACTTTTAATTTTTGCCATTACGAGCGTTAGCAAATTTACGAGATACCTGTACGTTACTCGCTGTCTCGTTCCTCCGTGGACAGAAACATTTTGCGGCCAAGCGTTTCCGTTTACAAAACATATAGGGTGTCCCCAAAGTGCTCCGCCAAACCTCGCCAATAGAGAGAATTGTCCAAATTAAAAGCTTGCACTTTAGCGAAACCTGTTTATGACTTAAACATTATTTAGCATAGCTGGCATAGAATAATGAATTACAACAATTAAAATTCTTTTTATCATTACTCCCATACCATTACTTTCTTCGAATTTTCCTAATGCAAATTCATGTTCGCTCGATGTTAGGACTTTTGGAATATAATATTACTGCGAGAGGATGATTAGATCTCGATCCAGGTTTCCATGCATGCAATAATAACTGTTTTTTCGGTCTTTCAGACACTTAAAAATTCAAAGTGTCCGAAAGAAAAAACAGTTACTATTGTATGGATGAAAACCTGGATCGAGGTCTAATCCTCTCGCTGTAATATTATTAGGTTGTCCTAAAAGTTTCTTTCGTGAGTTGCATTCAATTATTTTCTGTGACAGTGTTTATACAAATAGACAATCTAATTTCTTAAACATTGATACCGTAACAGTAATGGAGCGAAATGAATTGTACACAATTTTGTAATGTAACATAAAACATAAAATATTGCGTATGTATTAATTATTAATAAAAGGAAAGAAACTTTTGGGACAACCTAATATATTCCAAAAGATCTAACACCCGCCATTTTCTCATCAACCTGATCAAATTCTATTCAAACCCAGCGTACGTCGATCTATTCGCCACATTTATTCAACCGACAAATTCTGAAATATTTAATTCTACAATTCGAAATCGAATTTCGTTGAACCAGTAACGGACACACAGACGTTTATCCCCGGCTCGCTCGAAATTGCTATCCAAATAAGAATTTACCCGGCCTCGGCTCGTTGACGAGGTTGGCATAATGCGCTGCCAAAGTTTGGCGAAACATTTCAGGAACACCGTGTACGTGCTGTTCAGTCTCGAAGGCAGCCATCGTTTATTTTCCAAAAGCAAAAATGCACGTTGAACTCGGCTCGTTCTGAGTTTCGCAGTTCACGGTGCCGGCGGACTCCGGGCGCGGAATTGTTAACTGGGGGGGAAAAAAAATCTGTCAAGGGTATAATGCATCGTGAGAGTCGTAGAAAAATTTTGTCCCGGCTCGCTTCAAGGAAATACGTAGAAACTCTTTTGAGGGGATAACGGCGGTAACAGATAGCGGGGCGGCGGCAGTTTTATGCCGACACGGAACGACTGTTACTCCCGAGTTGTCCTCTTTGACGAAATCTGTGCCCAAGTTTCCATCGGGCTTCCGCGTATCCTTTCTAAATCCGTTGCAAAGTGCAAAGGAACATTACGCGATAGAGGAATGCTGTATTTTTTTTCTGCTACGTTGCTCCAGCAGACCTTCGTCTCTTTCGGAACGTCGCGACACACGGTAGACGCAAAATAACCGGTGAAACTACTGTCACGCGGCTAAGTATAACAACAATTATTCATATTGTACCGTTTGGTATGTCTGTTTCTACGTTGAACATCCAGGATAATGTTCCTTGGAGAGTTTGCCAATTTCGCGGCTATAATTTATAATCAGCAGACTTTATGTATCTATACAAATTTATGCTTTTAGTTATGTTTGGTTATCGATAATTTGATAATAAATTTGTATTGGGTCCGGGAATTCTATTATGCGTTAGCAATTTTTCAGAAATGTATTCGGTGGGTTATTATTCTTTATCATATGGTTCCTATGAACAGAAATTATTGTATAATATTACGTATGTTATTATACGTACATTATACATTAATATCACTGTTTTTAATTATACATCATGTATAATATAATATATACATGATACATTATGTGTATGTATACATATATACATAATGTACTATGTACATACATATATATACATGTATATATGTAGTATCCGCCCCTCCCATACCCAACAATAAGGAGTCAAATAAGAACACGAAACGTAG
>NC_071976.1:25935981-26037142 GCF_026283585.1 Hylaeus volcanicus
TAAGGAGTCAAATAAGAACACGAAACGTAGGGTACGGGATTGGTCGCATAGTTAAAGCGGTCGACTGTGGATCCGAGGATCGCGTGTCGAATCCGCGTGCCTTATTTTTCGTTTAGACTCCTACATATGGGGGCTCGTCCGGGGTGGGGGGTTACAGCGGCAACTACACCGAAGAGCACCGGCCAGTGACGATGAGTGACGATGAACAACAATGCCACGCGAAGGACGGTGGAGCGGGCAACAATGAGGCGTCGAGAGAGAAAGAGAGAGGGGAGTACACTCGCGAAAGAGGGTGCGGCGCGCACTGCTGTTGAGACGCAAAACCCGAGAGAGAAAGAGAGAGGGGAGTACACTCGCGAAAGAGGGCGCGGCGCGCACTGTTGTTGAGACGCGAAACCCGAGAAAACGGACATTCGAGGGCGAATGAATGTCAATTCAGGATAGCCGAGTGTAGTATCCGCGCCTCCCATACCCAACAATAAGGAGTCAAATAAGAACACGAAACGTAGGGTACGGGATTGGTCGCGTAGGTAAAGCGGTCGACTGTGGATTCGAGGATCGTGGGTTCGAATCCCCGTGCCTTATTTTTCGTTTAAACTCCTACTTACAAGCGGCCGCGCTTTGGTCGGGGTTTTCGCTTAATATCTCCTTAACGAAGCCCCATCCGACATTTTTGTCAAAGGAAATTGTTGTTCAGAATCGTCCCAGCTACCCCCCATTTCCGGCTCCTCCCCGACTTTTGGGACACCCTGTATATTATTATATATATATTATATATTAATGTCACTGTTCTAATTATACATCATGTATAATATAATATCATATACGTAAACAATTTTAATATGTAATATTATACTATGTATTATATATATTATGTAACATTATTATATTGTACATTGTATATTAATATTTACGTTTTTTTCACTTCTTCATTTACTAATGATCATTTTTACCACGTGCCAGCGACTATGAGAATGAGAGGAAGGATTTACAGAGATAAATGTAACTCAGAAATGGGCCACGAGTGAAAAATGTCTGAGAAACACTGCTGTACAGAAAGTTTCGCAGAATGCAATCATAACTTCAGGGACGATTTAAGCGCACTAAAATAATAAATGAAACTCATACGCGTTTGTTCCATATGATCTCGTAGCCAAGTTATGGCCATAGTTAGTATTTCAATAATTCTTGTTTCAAATGGGGCTAACGTTGTTCAACAATTTACAGTAGACGCCTAGCATCCTGCGTACGGTTTAACCGATCATTTGTTAGCGTTTCCGTAACGCGATATCATTTAAAACAATTCGATTGAACAGACTCGCGTGCGTAATAAATTCCGAATAATTTCTAGAAGACAATAATACGTATTCATAAACTGAACAATTAATATGTATAAATTCGTCGGTGATGTATTATTAGGTAAATTATGAGATGATAATTGCTTCGTTCGGCCATATGGGGCAGGTGAATTTAAAATTGGCCTTTTTAATTATCCATCGGAGTTTCACACCAATTTTCCAGACCTCTTCGGGATTTGGTCTCGATAAGCGTACAGGAATTGTTCGAGGAATACGATATTTGTTTAAATAAAATAAATGCTGACTTCATCTTTATGGAAACATAAATAACATTTGTTTGGTTCATTACAGAACGTGGAATCCCTCTTGTCAAGCAACGCACTTATACACATGGGATTGTACTATTGTATTCTGGATTACATATTAGTGTAAATTGTTAATACTACTCTAGCTTTCGATGTATCGTGTGTTCGATGTGATAAATCATCCTAACTCAAAGAAATAAGATATTGATATATCGATATAAGGTCATTTTAAGTCAGAAAAATAGGATATGCCAAATTATCCATAGCGTGCTCCAATATAAAATGTTATTAAACTATAAAAATCCACAAGCGGCTTATGTAAACGAATTATACTATCTGCGTTCCTATCTTCACAACGAAACAAAGTTTTTCTCTCAACGTAATTAGCTTCTAAAAATTATTCAAGTCAGATATAAAATTGCTTATGTACAACTAGAGAAGACAATTAGGTGGCAAGTTTTAACCAGGGCAACGTATATAATGTATCTGCAACTGGCCAGCGGTAACGTTCAGATTCAATGGACAATTTCGCGTTGTTGGCACGGGACAAACAAGATGTGCCAGAGTTCAAAGACTGGAAGACTCGAATGTGGAACAACAATTTGGAGTGTGACCGTTAATGAGGGGTTACGTGGCCCCAATTCCACGATAGAATTTTCGATTCCTTTTCCGCTTGGCGTGTCACGAGCCACCAGTACATGCAAGTTCGAAACGTGCATGGAACTGGAAACGGTAATTTCCTCTTTCGTTTTACGCTTCAACATTTCCCGGCTATGACAGCACTTTAAATCGATCGACGATACATGCGTGCTCTCGTGTCGCCGTATCGTCCAATCGCTCGCTCGTGATTTCGCATCTTTTGACAACAAAAAAAAAAAAAAAAAAAAAAAATGCGGCGTGCATCCATTAAGCTCGACGCAAGCGAAAATAATTTACTCGTGATTCTCTGCGTTGCCACGGCTAGATATTTGTCAATGATGCATTTTCTGTCGTATCTTATTCAACAACTTTCGTTGCACGATATAATTTATTACTGGGTGAATTTTGTGATACATTTTCGGCTGGATGAAATCCTTCTTGACGAAATATAACAATTTTAGAGTAAAAATGTAGAGGAATTAGTACAAACTTGTTACAGAATTTGATACACAAAAGTTTAAAACACTGAAGAAATATTCCGAGTTTCTAGGGAATATTGCGATCAGTGAGTTGAAAAATAAAAGTGATAGCACAAGTGGTGGGAATAATTTTGCGACACTTTGATGTAGAGGAAGTGTGACAGTTTGGAAATATTCCATCGCAGCGAAGCAGATTCGATGATTCGCGAGTCTCCCGTTGGTCGAGGTTATCGTACGAGGGACAAAAATACGTGCAGACGTAAAAACTGATTTAGCGATAGCGCGGGAACGCGACACGAATAGCCGAAGAGACCGCGCGATACGTCTCCGAAGAGGCGGTAGGTCCGCACACGTGCCTTCGATCACCATAATTTCGCGGTCGCGGCAAGAACGGAACGAGCCAATGTGAAGGGAGTTATGTTACGGTTTGGTAAGTGAAAGAATCGACTCGGCTGGGGTGTGAGATTCCAGGAACGAGAGCAGTCGCTACTTTTATCGAATGCTTTCGCACTCTGAACAGTGGAACTGACTAGTCAACGTAGGAAAAGGTGGAAGTTCCTTTTTCTTTACACTTTATCTGCAAAGAGGACAGACAGGACTGTATTTAACGGGGATGATTTTTAAGGTTTTCTTAGTCGAAGCAATTTGTATCTTTCGTTACTATGAAAAATCGTACTTCAATGCAACAAAATGACGTATAAATACTCTGTTATAAAAATTCTATTCAAACTAGAGTTATAAATAATTAAAAGTGAAGGCACTCATTTCTACACCTAATTGTAGATTAGGTCATCCCATAAGTTCGTGCTGAAGACTGAGACAATCTTAGTATATTTATAAAAACGTTGGTGCGTATGTACGTCTGACCATCACGGCTGAACCACTGAGGCTATCCACCTTATATTCGCACTATACAATATTTAAATAAAAAGAAACTCTTTGACAAAATTTGGACCCGACAGGTGTCGCTGGGGTGGAAATATTATAGAATAAGAATAGTATTCCACGCGGTTGAAACCGCGGGACACAGCTAGTATTTAATTTAAAGAACTACAGAAACATTATAGTGACGGTATAATGACTATACCAGGAAAGTGGGAAAATATTGTAAATTGAAAGAGATTACCTTTTTTTATAACACTTAAGAGTATGTTTCACACATTAATTTGAGTAGGGGTATAACTGACATGAACTTTTAGGACGATCTAACATAATATCAGGTGAATAAGACAGTTCTGGATAATGTAATCGAGGAATATTTTATCAAGACGTTACGAATGGATACATAGTAAAACTATAACAAAATTGAAATACATAAATACGTAAAATAATTGCAAAATATTGAAACTTCACTCTGGAATAGCATAATAGGAATCAAATTTTCAAAAGAATATTCTTTCCACCCACGTTACGGGGGTAGATATCGTGACACGACAGGGAAAATCCACAATCAGACTTTGTGTTTCCAGTCAGCGGGAATAACTATATCTTTCTCCAGGTCCAGCTTATTCACGACGAATAAATGCGCCAACGGATGAGCCGCGGTATTATAATACTTTTTTTCCCTTTCGCGAACCGACGTCCCTTTTGCGCAGCGGTTCTTAACCATTTTAAGCACGCGGGACAATTTAGAGGGGGGAAAAACCTGGCACAGTTCTTGATTCTAATAACCATGATTGTAATTATAATATGTAGCTCGCAGTTCTTAATTCTGATAACTGTAGGACTAATTATATAGGGTGTGACGATTTTTCTTCTCGTTTAGTTTTGCTGCAACTTCTGAAGTTTGAAGCATTTTACATCAAACTCTTTTGATTTGCAATACTGCAATAAAAGTATTTACTGAAATCTTGACTAATCCTGTAAAAGCAACTGCAAAGTATAAATTTGGTAAAGAAACAAGCATCACTTTGAACATTAATACATTCTAATAATTAAATATACTTTACAACGTCGACCCTGATCGTATAAACGCCTAGGATGTAATTACTTCTTTGAAAGATAAAATAAAGTTCGCTGAACAAACTATCAAGCTCGTTTCTGTGTACATTTTCCCCATAACTGATTTTCCTTTGTCCTTTAGTCTGTTGATCAGTCCACGGACGTATAAATAATCAAGAAATAATTACTTTCTCCAAAGGCAAAACAAAAATTTAACAAAAGCTCGAAATGATGCTTATTCTAGACTCTTCTCGTTATTAAGTCGTGACGATAACAGTTTTAAAACCCAGGAAAGATAAAAATTCACGAAATCTGTAAACATTTCTGACTGTGTAGTCATTTTCACGGTGCGGTGGTTAAGAATCACTGCTCTGTTGGATCTATGCGCTGGAAGGGAAGATGCGAGAGGGTGGACAGAAGGAAAAGGTTTTGGACGATCGTCCTCGCCGAAAGCGGAGATCCGCACGCGAGGCCATTTTCCGAGGGAAAGGCCACTTCCTGCGCCATGTCGGTGCAAGCAGTATTTTATCCGTTTGCGGCGGGATCGGTTCGGTCCGATGCGTCTTCCCTGGTATCCGCCAGTTTATAATACCCTCGCGATACGAAGATCGCGGACAAAAGCCGGACGGAAGATGGAAAAATTCAACCACGGTGCTGACCGTGTTCCGGTTCTGTTCATTCGACAAACGAACCGCGCGTATCGCACGCACAATGATCATCGCTGCACGAAATCGTGGATCCTGACCAACAGAGGATGGATTCAACGAGCGCGCTCTTTTCTCAGCTGGCGAAACAACTATCTTTCATTTGTCGAAGCCAAATATACGAATGTATTTTACTTTTTTTTTTTTCACCTTTCTTTCTCTCGTATCACCTTTTTTATTTTGGGATGATGTGTGTTTCGATCTCTAGATTAAATTTTTCGCAGGATCAAGAGTCTCGTGACTCTTTAAGAATATAGAAAATCAAGAATAAATGAATGCGTTAGTGTATGAATTTATGAAAAGTGTGATAGTCATGTACGAATTTCTAGAAAGACATTAATTCAGAAAGTTTCTTATTCTATCGAACTGTAAAGAGCGTCTCCTGCTCGCTTCTCTTCTTCTCTCATGATTCAGGGATACCGTTTTTTCCGCGTTTTTGTTTTCTTAACAAAATATTTCTTCGCGTATCTTTCGCGGAATTAACCGGAGATTTGTTGGAGAACGCTCCATGCGTCCAGAGAATGTTCTTTTCCGGGACAGTAACGTTGGTTGTGGAATTAGGTAACGTATGTCGCTGGCTTTCTCGTCGACGAATGGAGGTAAACATATCGTGGAAGATCAACCGTTGGGGAAAGTTATTATGTTTGGAGCCACACATTTTCAGTTCTACGTAAACGATCAAACATTTGTTACCAGAGTACGTGATTTACCTTTTGGAGCTCCTCACATTCTTTTACAGACTCCAAAATTTTCAGAATATAACATACTGTATCAACACTAAACCTAGCACCAGTCGAATGACTGTTTTCAAACTTTGTATACAGTTCTTACATGAACCACTCATTGCACGAATCGATTAACTCCATAAAACAAAAAGTTAGAAATGCGATGAAATAATGTACATTGTTTTTTAAAATTCCTTTTATAATACAAATTCAAACAAATATCGTAGAATGCACGAATACATATTTAGCTTTTATCTAATATATAAAATTAATAAGAAAGATAAGGCTAAAAATAATCGTCAGTAATGTTGTAATTTAATGTGGCTAGTGGAGTTAATCGATTTGTGCAGTGAACAGCTCATAATGTACCTCGCGATCCTTTTCCTTTATTCGCAGGATTGTTCCTGGCGAAGGAGCTCGCTGTTTCAATCCACTAATCATACCCAAACGCGACAACTGGATCTTCGCAAGCGGCTCGAAGAAGTGTCGACGACGACTGATTGCGAGTGACGGGAATAGGGTCCGAAACAGCGACGTGAAAAAAAGGGCATTACTGTGTTATCCGCGAGACGGAAGAAACAATTGGTCGCCGGTGTATTTCCGCGACAGGGATATCGCCCGGTGGTGGTGGCGTATTCGAAAGAAGAAAGCAAACAAAAAGCAGGGAATGCCGAAAGGGTGAAAAAGGCTGGACGCGTTTTATGCGCCAGTTTTTTAAACCGTCCAATGGAAAACAGAGTGTTTGGCTTCGGCGAAACAAATCGGGGCCGAAGCTTTTCGGCTCGCCACGTTAAATCGTTTCGACGGAATGGCGCAACGCTGTTACCGATTCGATTTCGCCGTGAACGTTCCCGGAGCAAAATATTCTGGAGTAGAACATTTTACAAATGGACCCGGGTCCGGTCCGCGGCGGTGACGTCGAAATGCACGAATTTCCGACCCGTCGTAGAAGAGAGAGAAAATGCACGACCCCCCACCCCCCATTGGCCATTTTCTCCTATATCAATAGCTTATCCATAACGATTCAACGGGTTTGTCCGAGCGTGAATGCAACGATAATGCAATGGTTTCTGTCCGGTTACGTTCGCCCGCTGTCCTTCGTCTCCCGCTGCTCTCCTCTTTTGTCTCTTCATCGATTCATGCACGCGACGTCATTACCGTCAGATAATACCTCCATACCAGGACGTCGCACCAGGACGATATTAGTCTCGAAAAAGGTGGCCAAATGGTTCGAAAAAGTGAAGCTAACAGTCACAAAGGATTTTTCAGAAATGGCTTTGAGATATCAGTATGTAAAATCTCAGGGTTTAGTATATCCCTTCATTTATTAGACGTAGAAAATAAAGTTACCATTTATTTATGAAGAAAAACCGTACGACTCCTAATCTTATCTCAGTCACGCGGTGTGTTTCACTGTTACGGTTGGTTCTTAAAAATTGGTAATAAAATGTTGAGTGAATATTTCTATTTAAACTACAGTCACGAGCGATCGAATGTAGAAGCACGAAATTAATTTCCACACCTGATAACTTTCAAGTACACTTATAATCTGCTAGTACAGGTACATCGTAACGACCATCAGGCGGAGACTTAGATTATTTGTTTAAATCCAATGAAATCGAGATTAGATCGGACTTCGAAGTCCTAACTAGAGTTATAAATATATGAATATAATACGAAATTAATTTTCACATTTGAAACAACCAATTAATTATTTTCCATATAAACAAACTCTAAAAGCCCCTTTTCTGAGGAAGAATGAACCACCATATTTCTCCTTTTTTATGTTATAATCTTTATCCCGTTTCTATTATCTCAATCTACCACAAGTTTCTCGTAATTACTGTAAAGTGATTCTTCAGTTTCGTTTACATTGAATTGTATCTTCTTCGCTGCTTTCAGCTCACTTTTTAGGAACTATGTTTAATATGCCGGAAGAGGGCTCCACTAAAGTAGAGCCGAAACGTTGTGTACCTTTCATATTTAATAAACACTCCTTATTTCATGTACCAACCGGAACCTTCAGTCGAGAGGTTTGCTCAAATTGCCGAACGAAGTAGGACAAATCGTCCATTATTAAACAGAACTGTCCATTCTCATGTGCTTAAAATTAGTTGCTTTAAAATTTCCATTACGGATCGTTGTACTACAACGAACGTACATATTACATATTCATATTACATGTTTTAAATATAAATTTATTTCTGACAAGCACTCGCGTCAAAAATACTCATCATTATTCTTCTGGTTCGATTATTATACTCGTCTGCATGTTTATCACTAAAACTATGAAACAAAAATTGAACCCAGACAGAGATGAGTAAAAGTTTATTCCAACGATAGACAACTAATAAACACACAACATTACGATTTACTCACGATGTTAATACTTGCATGTATTTTTTCCCGCATAAAAATTCCAATAAAAACTTCAACGAGCAAAACAATGATTACATTTAAATATTAGTTACACGGACAAGTGTTCATTCGTTCCACATCGTGTCTAAGTAATTTCTACGATTTCAAATTCTCGTTCGTATTCAGCCAGTAACGTACGTTCTCAGCCAGTTCGAACGACGAACCGTAGTTCGAATTTCCATTTCCTTGTTCGAAATTTTTATCTAGCTACGATTTTTGCCCGACGTCTGAGCTCGGGGAGACCCCGGTGGCGACGGATCGAGAGGGAAAACGATCGTCCAGATCCAATATTTACTTTCATCCCGATGCCCGGGAAAACGTACGGCTGGACGATATGGATGACAGAGGAACTTGCTTATCTTGGAACGGATGCGCATCGACGTGTCCGCTGGACCATTCGCGGACCGTTGCATCTTCATGAAAGATGTAAGATAAAGGCCAGCCAAGCTCTCACGAATTCCGTTCGACAACCACCTGGAATTCGTTGGAGCACTCCACTCTCGTTCGCGTCCATCGAAATTGCGGATCGAGGGGCGGGGATTGGGGGAGAGGATCAAAAGTGGCTGTTTTATTAGCGTGCATAGCTTTGCCCGGTCGACGGATCTTATCGAGCATTCTGCGAAAATCGCCGCTAAGAGACGGCCCTTTGTACGCGTTCCTCGAAAGATTCGATTGGTTGCCACAGACGCTTTAGATCGGCCCGGATACAGTATTTATTGTGGTGCTGCATCCTAGCCAATAAATGTGGTAATATAACGAAAACGGTACCCTCAATGGTTTAGAGAAATGTAATATCCTGTAATCGGTGCTTGATAGCTACTGTTCTACTGTGGAGTTTAACAGTACGACGTTGTATGGCTGTTCCGATATTTATGGAACGAGATTGTGGGAATTTCCAAATTTCCAGGCACTCGCTAGTCTTCTATGTCTATTTTTTAAATTATTTAACATATTTATTCTGTTACTGCCCACCCATTTCATCGCCTCGCAGGATTTTTCACCATATAACGGAACACGAATCTCGCCTGTTCGAAAATAAAAAGATTTTCAATCTTAGACAAAAATCGTTTATTGGATCCCAGCAGAGTGTCAAACAATAAAGAAATTGTAAAGATAGCGCGATAATTAAAATTAAAAACAACTGCGCGAGTGTAGCTGTAATGGAATTACTGTAATGTAATGGAGCAAGTAATAAGATATTTAAACAGTCATGGCGAAACGTGTCGACACCTGTTAAGAAAGAAATTTCCTAAAATGAAGCATAAAATCTCTCGTCAAGTATGAAGTTTTACATGATCGCACCTTAATACTTTTATCTCCAGAATAATGAGAAAGAATGATTTCGTTAAAAAAAAAAAAAAAAAAACGCACACTACGCTTTTACCGTTGCATAAAATAGAATCTCATCGTCAAGAATCAGCAACCCATCGCGACATTGAACTTTTATCAATTATCAATTTTTTGCAACCACCCTTAGAAAAACGTCTCGGTTTGGCCCAGTTTCGGGGATCGCCCTGTACAGTCGTTGAATTTTCCATCAAAAAACGCAAATCAGAAATTTACTCGATAAAGTAGATATTTTATGCACGTGGCTCGCAAACGAGGTTAATGATATTCATAAAACTCCTCAGGCGTACACCGGTGCGTTTCTTCGAGTTAGACTTTCCGACTAACAGCTTTCCATATTTCTTACCATTCGAACATACACCCCCATTCGCTATTACGCGAACTATTCCTCAATTGGAATAAGTGTGTAAACAAAATTACAAATTTATTAAGAAATGTCACTTATTTTAACCCTTTGCACTCGAGAGGTGACTCTCAGTCGCCACTAGGTTTCCTTCAGGTTTAATTTCTTTGGAATTGTCGTTGAGGCATAGGTGACCTGATTTTCAAATCTCAAATTAGAGATCTCATTTTCGAAGTCAATCTAAGCTTAGCATTCGTGACAATAGAATGCTAAGAAAGCCTCTCGAGTTGCTGACAGATACCAGAAAAAAAGGCCTCGAGCGCAAAGGGTTAATTTAGAATCACTTCGTTCTCATGAAAACATTCTTTTTCTTATGACAGAGAGCTCGATAAAGGCATTTACTTAATAAAATCGATTTACTCACACGGAATTGAATATTTATGAACACTAAGAAATGTTCAGCTTTTTGATAAATTTGTAGACATTGATGGGGTCTACTATGTACCTGGACAAAATTTGAAAGAACTCCGATAATATTCGCCGAAATTACAGAAAATTTTACCTCATCCGAGGATAATCGTCAGATAATCGAAAAGTGAGGAAAGAGACCAAACCGGAACGAGAGTGGGGCTAGAACTTCGACCAGTTCCCGTCCATTCGTAAGTACGCTCGTTAGAATGGAATTGTATCTTATCCAGGAGAAAAATTCCTCGTACGAGCGTCCAAACGAGAGAAAATTATTACTCGAGATACGGGGGACATTTTTTTTTTTTTCGCGAATTGAATATCGCCCACTCTTCGACGGGTTTCGCTCGTTCGTTCCTCAACGGCGGCGAATGGGAACAAGAACGTAAACCAATTAAAAGGAGAAGCGGAATAAAGCGAAAAAGAATAGCAAAACGACTCCTAGAGCCGGACGAAGGAACGTTAAAGGGAGAACGGAAAATCAAAAGGGAGCATTAAAAGTTGTCGATGCTTTAGCGGCGCGCAGTGGTCGTTGCCAGAAAGGACTCCTTTGGGAGTACATAGGACGAGAATCACGGGGTGGTTGCGGCGCAAGGGTGGAAAAGCCATTCCGCTCATCTGCCGAGTCATAAAGCCGATAGTACAGTTCTATCCCCGAAAATACATAAATCTTGGCTGGGCGTAATGGACGAGAAATGAGTCCTCGCGTAAAATAAATGATCGGATCAGCCGTCGTTTCCAATGAAGACGTTGACTGTGACTGCGACTGGATAACTTCGACGCGAAATCGTCGGGAAGCGTCGTTAATAACGATACGACGACAGCGATTCAATAACGAGTGGCTGAAACTCGGATTCGTGTTCCAAACTAACTTATATCGCGTGAGTTGAAAACCCATAGTTTTATTATGAGTATCGCCACACTTTTCTTTATTTAGCTTAGTGTATATTCAGATCTCGACGGTTGAAGTACTCTTCCTGCTTTTTTAGCTTCTCTTCGTACTTAGGAAATAGTAAAATCTCAATATACAACAAAGTAACTTCTTAGACACGATGGTGAAATTTTATTGATTACCAGAAATTTGGAAGATTATGCAAACCACTTGCGATACAATGATTTCGTCGTCACAAGTCTATTAT
This sequence comes from Hylaeus volcanicus, assembly GCF_026283585.1. Classification (NCBI taxonomy): domain Eukaryota; kingdom Metazoa; phylum Arthropoda; class Insecta; order Hymenoptera; family Colletidae; genus Hylaeus; species Hylaeus volcanicus. The sequence goes on from NC_071976.1 coordinate 25,947,785, forward strand.
ATCGTTTTCGGAATACCTTTTAGTAACTGAAAGTTGGATTAGGATGCAAAAGTACCTCACAATTATAATTCCACGCGAAACATGTTCGATACCTCATTTTTCACATAATTACCCAAAGAAACGAAATGGACCTATATAAGGTATACGACATTTTTTGTTCAGAATGACCTGGCGAACAGGTGGGTGAGGCTCACTGAGTATCTCACCGGATATTCTGCAGCTCTTTCGCTGTGGTCGCGCTAATTTTAGCGCAATTGCGGTTTTACGTCGATTTTTTTTCGCGCCTTCCGAGCATTAACCATCATCCGCAATAAAACTGCTGGAACAATCGCGGGTGATTTGGTGAAGTTCGATTCCCCGTGGCCGTTCTGTTGGTTTTATTCGCGAACGAGCACGTAAATTGGTAAATCTTCGGTAATACGCATTTTATCAACTCACCTCTTTGGAATGCCTATCGCACGCTCTCCCTCGAGGTAAATTCCCTCGGCTGTCTAAAGGCACTTTTCCTTGGCGTTCGCAAGATACACTGCTTTTATCGGCACGGCAAGCAGTCTGGGAATGCCACTGTTGCCAACGCTCGGCGTTCAACGCTGACGCTAAGACGTTTAAACGATGGGTGGAGGTGAAACGAACGAATTCGATGCACGATACTCGAGTTTGAACGGAAACTGCACAATAAATGTCTATTAACCCTCAGGTCGAAATCTGACGTCACGATAGCTTGTATATCTGTACGTTTTCTAAATCTGGTTTCACCTTTTTCGCCTTTTGCGTCACTGCGACTTTATGGAGCAGGTTATCAAGTTTGAGGTCGAAAGGTTGCTTTCTGCGATCTTCGGGAATTATTTCTAGAGCTCTCGCCTGAAACACGTGCAACGCGATGCACGGGTAAACGTTTCACGTGTATCCGGTTTAAACGTTTACGAGACACGTATATCAGAAAACGCGTGTGTTAATTACACACGTGCACGTGTAATTAATAAACTCTTTGTTTCTTTGCACGCGAAGAATAATTTAGAATAATTACAACCGTAGGATACACGTGTATCCGTGTAACATGTACAACGGTATTTAGTACAGGAATTTCTGCACGACTTTACGTGTTACACGTGAAACCCGTACACGTATAAATGGGGGCTCTAATTATTTCTGACGATACGGAATGTCTAAAGTAAATGTTTCGCACGTGTAGCGAAACTGTATGGTTCTAAAAAATGGTAATCTATGTAAGAACTGTAGGTGATCTTGTACCATGCTACCAAGAATTTTACTAGAATTGAATGAAATTTTTAGTTTTTTGGGAAGGCAAGCTTTTTAGAAAAAACAAATTAATTTTACAAATAAAAATGAATGGTTGAACAGTCTGAGTAGGCCAAAACATGACAGTAACTGTTGACCGTAGAGCAACAAATATTAAACGCGTAGCTTATTTAGGAATTAGGAACGAATGTTCCAACGTTATGTCATAAGAGGTGTCCAGTTGCATCGACGCAATATTGCAATCATCGAATCATCGCAGCGTACATTAGAATCAAATGAATTGATAAGAAGTGCGAGGGCTTCAGCAGTTCAACGATTGCTCCAATTTGAGCACCTCTTGTAACGTAACAGTTATTCCTGGTCTACTTAACGTCAGATCATCTTCCACTGTAGATCATTTTTATCATCAATTAAAAAAAGTAATTGAAGTAATCCAAGTTATTGTTCTTCCTTACATGTAATTTTTCACAGAAGCCAAAAATAATTCGGAGCGCGAAAAGTTAACGCATGCCGCGGTAATTCCATCTGCATATCGTTCCAAATACAAGATTTTACCGGACAATTATAACAGATGTTTCTACAAATGCATAATTATGAAACCAATGAAACTTTGAAACGATGAAATTATAATTACGATCCAATTACGCCGAAATTTAATATCAAATCCTTAGAATTTAATAGAATTACCCCGCGCTTAACCCGATTATTCAAAATTATTAATGGACATTCTGTGAACTTGAACGTCATTCGAATGATTAACTTCTACGCTCCATTTTGCTCAATTAAATGCTTTCGTGCCCTTAAATTCCATTCATTCGGACTGCTTTGCCTTCGTTATTTTACGTAACTGTAACTTGATTAAATTGTTATCGCGGTCCCATTGATTTCCAAGCCAGCAATTTATAGAATTTTCTTAATTAATAATGTTACGGTAACAATTCCAGGGAAACCTACCGATGTTGTGTTATTCATATACGTTAAAAGTTTCAGCCGTTAGCGAATTAATAAACAAACGAACAACGACGGTAAAACTAATTAGACCTGATGCTATTATGAGTGACGCTAATTAAGCATACGTACTCAGCGCCAATACGTTTTACTGTGTTATGAGTTTTCACTGTTAAAGGAGATTCTGTAATTAATTCTGTGAAAGGCCATTCATTGCACTTCGTAATGTCAACATAGTGACAAACGTAGATGGAAATATTCGTATAAACACCGAGGCACGGTTATCGAAAGTCGTAAAAACAAGAAGAGGAATCAGTTAATCGTGGACTGACGTGTAGCTTGTCGACCGAAATGGATATTAATTACCCCGATGCGATGACACGTGTGAGCTTTTTTGTTTTCGATTCACCTATATTGGTGCTTAATTTCCGTTCACCGGGTTAAATCGAAAGCATCGCAGTTTATACATGGTACACATGTCTGGATTATTAAATACCACCGGATGGTCTGACATAGACTAGAAATGAATCAATAACGAAATAATTCGTTTTATGAGAAAGGTATTATTTCAAATGAATTGGAACTATCTTTGTTTTCAGATAAATTATTTCACATGATTGGACACTGTCTTTATCTTCGAATAAATTATTTCAAATGGATTGGAACTGTCTTTATTTTCAAATAACTGTAATAAAATATTCCAAATATTTTATTTTCAGGTTTTAGTCTCTCTCCAATTAAAAGTTATCCAGATCTGATATGTACGATACCTCTCACTCTTGTTGTCTGTAATACAAGAGATAGAGATAGCTAAAGAAAGAGTACAAATTTTCATTTAGTTTGTATATTCTATTTTACCTGTCTTATTGTAACAGTGTACTGTACAGTGAATTAGATAAAATTAGTATAAATTCAAAGGAGAATTTAATATTTAGTGCTCCTTTTGCCTTTTATACAATTTATAAATTGTTTTATACCTAATATCTCGTTCATCAACATTTTTTGGCTCCCCTTTTCTTCGAGGTCTGTTCAAATAATCCCAAACACGTTCAATAATATCTAAATAACTTCACATAATGGTCCGCGACTTTCGCACTGTAAATCTACCAAGTACATCTCGAACGCTTACCAAATAAAGCCGAAACCACTCCTCTCGCGCTATTAAAAAACGCTAAACTCCATAGCGAACGACTCCGGCGCAGAGGAATCGAAAAAGGACGAAAACCTCAGTCCCGGAAAACGCGACAAACGCGTAAATCAGTCCTCAGACTTCGAATGTTTTCCGCCTCTCGATCTCGGTCTGGCAGCCGTGCACAACACTTCGTATTATTTAAATCTCATTAAACTCGAATGCTCCCAGGCATACACGCCTCCGAAGTTATGAGTCGCGCTCGCACAATCGGCGAAACGCTCGCGAAGATACGGTTGATGCAACATAATGCCCGAGCGTTATACGTATAATGCACTCGGCGCGACGGGATTTTCGAAATAAATCTTCAAAACAAATAAAACCCCCGGTGCGCCTGGGTAATGCTCATAATTCCATGGGAGCGCGAAGTACGTATCGATTCGAACGCACCAAGCCCGATGGTTCTGCAAAACAAACGCATCGAGCGAGACCGGGCCGGCTGTTCGTAACGCGCTGTCTCCACCCTCTGCCAATCCGTAATCTCTAATGCGTAATATCGCTGTTCACGCTGAAACGAGCAACGCCGATAAAATTGAAACAAGGCGGACGCCGGTGCCGACAAGGCAAAGTGCGCCCGGTCAATAATTTCGTAATTTCGACGCTGCCTGGGCGACCGCGTAGCCGATGGTCGGTGGATGAACAAAAAAAAAAAGGGAAAAAAAACGGAAAAAAAATTGCAATTTGATTAATTCCCCGTATATCCGTCGTCAGAGGGTACAAAATGTTTGGACGCGGCCGATCGGCGGATCGCAGCCGATAAATTGAGAGAGCAAAGCTTCCAGTTTATTAGATCCATGATATTTTACAGGAAATTGTTTCTACGTGGAGCCATTTTTCACGGAACGCCCCGATATGATGTATTATCGGCGCACGCGGTCTGATACCGTCCTCGTTATTGTTTTGACAACGGATTCGTTTTCTTTCGCGTCGGGGCTGTCTCGCGCTTTGGTTCGTTTATGGAAGGCGATGGTGGGAAAAATTTCTGGTGGTTGTGGGAGAGGATACGTTTCTGTGCGAGTTCTGAGGACGTGGATAGGGAACACTGATTGTATGGTTCGTTGCTGTGATCGAGAAAGTGGTACTACTAGTGATTATTGGGAGCACTCTGGGGACTCAAGTTTCAAAGTTGAAGGCAAAGTCCACGGGAAAAGCGATTCATGGGCTCTTTGGGGATGATTGGACGTTGGATCACCCTTTAACCTGTGACAACGTATTAGACACGTGGTACGGAGTTTGAGTTGAAGGTGAATAGTACGAGTCAGACAGTTGAAGCCCAACCGATCTCGAGTCTGCAGCTCCCAACAGAACGCGTAGATTAATAGAACGCCTAATGACAATACGTGGTATGAAGTGCGAAAGGAATTTTATACCTGACTATGGCACGTATGGTCCTAGAGTAAATCATAGGACTAAGAAGGTCGAAAATTCTTGAAACGTGAAACAAACCAACCTTTTTCTACCCTCTTACGCGTAGCCTAATAGAACGCCTAATGGCAGCACGTTAAATGATAAAACTGTAGTAGTGATTCGACCTATCAATAAATACAAAAATAAAGTAAAATTATACGTGAAGTCCAAGTGAACTTCCTTTAAATATTATTAAAAATTTGTAGAAATAATGAAACCAATAACCCAGAATGACCATCCTATATTTACACTTCGATAACAGGACCTGCTATGTTTATCCAATCTTCGAGTTGTACGTATTGCCTGAAATCGCGAAACGTCGTAAACGCAACACAGCATCGATAACTATCAATACGATACATTGACGGAATGGCAGAATCCTTCTTGCATGAATAGTAAGCGGATATGCATTTCATTTACGGTGTAACGGGAACGCTCGAGCTGCTGTGGGGAATATCAGCAGAGATTCCCTGACAGAAGTGTGCCACATTCTGCGTTTGTTATGCTCCATTCTCTGTTACGTGTGATAGATTCATTTCGCCGTTTATCTGAAAGGCGTCAAGCGGACGGCGCGTTCCGTTTCAGCGGTTTCGAAAGAGTTCTGAATTGATGTAATAAGGTTACCGCGTGTCTTCTTGACCAAATCTCTATTACCGTTCTTTCTCTAGAAAAGGACCTGTTTCCAATGACGAAAAAGACGAGCAGATCACGGCATCGTGAGAAGCATCATCGTCGATCCTGCGATCGATCGGATCGAAGAAGAAGGAGGAAGAAATACGGATCGCAGGTGCGTCCAGGTAACGATACAGCAAGAACGTAACTTTTATCGAAGCGTTTGTCGTGCAGGCAAACAACGGTCGAAACTGGCCCCGAAAAGTCGGACGAACGTGGATACACGAGCATCCTTCAGAAAGCCCATTCAACATTCCGAGGATATACCGTGGAGTGCGCGAGAACGGAAGGGGAAGAGAAAGAACCAGAAGAGAACAAACAAGGTTGCTAGCTAGCAAATAAGAATAGTTATTACGCTTCTGAAAAGGGAACGGAGAAAATTCTGAGGCGAAGTTGGGAAGACGAGAAAAAGAAAGGAAAAAGGGAGCGGAGGGAAAATAAAACGCGATACTCGGCGGAGAATGCGAAAGGCTGATGTAAAAAGGATGCTGTCCGCAATGATTTTTTTCGAAGAATGCGGACGGTAAGGGAGGCGTCGACATTGGAAATGATAATACGGGTACACGCCGTGGTAAATGACGTAAATATGGCCAATTCTTTTTATGAGAATAGCCGTGACATAATTTACCGAGGCGTCTCCTTAAAAGCATCGCGGGGGCGGAGGGTGTGAGGTGGTGTGAACAGAATGGACGAAGATGAAACGGAGCAAGAACGGAATCCTTGTTTCGAGGGGAACGAGCGTACATGAAATTAGAAACTTGACGCCCGCTAAGAGTTCAGTGAAAAGTTATATCAATGGAAGAGAGATCCTTAATTGTCGCTTGTTACTTTGCTATTAGTTTTAAAAGTATATTTCTGCAGAAACTCTAGACAGAGAGATGGACTCTACAAAGGACACGTACTCGCGTTATAATTGTCTGGGAGGGAGGAGTAAAACATGAACGCGGGAAGAATGTAATATATCCTTTGTATTTTTAACGTTAATATCGAGACATTGTTAACGTTCTTTAAGAGGGTGCAAATTGTATCATTTGTTAAATATTGTACGTAAGTAATTCAATGATGGATGTTCTTTTTTTATTTTATAAAAGTTTTTTATTTATTTCGAATGTTCTATGACTGTGATATTATAACGTACATTTATTGCGCTCGAAACAGCATCAATGGTCCTCTTCGAACATTACATAATTTAATCGTAGATTTCGTTCATCCGTATGCACGAAGTGTTGAATCGAAACGTGAAAACCCACCGATGTAATTAAGAAACATTGTAGTAGCCATGATATGTAAATAAATTAAATCGGTTAAATAATAGCTTGAATAACAAATCTACGATTAAATTACGTAATTTCTAAAGCGGGCCACGAATGCTGGTCGAAACGTAATAAATATATAACATAATAATATTATCATATGTACGACCTATTATTTGCTTAAATTAATTCATTTATAATTACTACAATCAATTCTTATTTACATCGATGGATTTTCGCGTCGGCTTGAAACGCATCAATATTTCCTATGATTAAATTACGTAATTCCTGTAGAGGATCACGAATGCTCATCGAAATTTAATAAACCGTAGTGTAGAAAGGTCAGCGTTATATAAACCATTATGTACTCTAATTTATTTGTTACTACATCGCGATGAATAATAGTGTATTTTTACTTCAATAATTAGTTAGTTATTTTATAGAGTTTATTTATTATAAGAGGAAATCATTTTATATATTTCCTCATCGTTTTCTTTACTCTTAGCCATTATTGTATAACGTACTGTGCATATTGCGTTCCGATACTTTATGGAATATTGAAAATGTGGAAATATTATCACAGAATGCTTTTATTACTCCTGGTCGTATTAATTTGAATACTGACGAGCAAACGTAAAACAGGATGCAACAAAATAATTCTTCGATAATTCTGTTCTACTTTTACTTATTATTATCCATAGGTATAAACAACACACAAAACTAGCATAATATTTTGTGATTCGTACCGAATGAAACAAAAAGATGCAAACAACTCCAATGATTCGACTATTAACTGAAGTTAAGGAAATATTAATTTCATTGATTTCACCATATAAAAATACTTTTATTATATAACGAAGAGTATCCTAATCACAGACCAATTGAACGATCAATAGATAATAGAATATAACCGAACGATGTAACCAATAACTGAAAATAGTAAGAAAAATTGTTATTCTACATGTTTCACTCATTTTTGGACGAAAGATCATTCCCTTGTAGCAATTACTAGAACTGGTACTTCAGAATTATAAATTAACGTCACCTGGATACTGTGATCAACTTGTGCTAATGTTAATGGATGAACCGAAGATCTTTTTAGAAATGAACGGCTCGAGACAATGGACATGATAATAAATTTTCTTATAATCGACATTTTTGGTCGATCGAAGTTGCGATAATCGACGCTCCGGTGTATTGATATTGAAATTGCGCAGGCCGTCGATGTAAAGCACGGGGATGACCCGTGGTACCGTGGAAATAATTATAATATTATCCGCCTGCGTTTACTCCGGCTGGCCGTCGGCGAAATGAACGAGGACAAGCGGGCTGAGGGAACATTACTCGTCTACAAGACAGAACCAGACGAAAAAACAAGGAATAAAGCAGGAAGAAAGACAGAAAGGAAGTCCTCCTTAATAAAAAAAAAAAGAGAAAGAAAGAAAGAAAAAACAAGAGAATATCAGCCATCTCACACCCATCGTGACAACGTCCGCGTCCCATTCTGGCTTCAACGTCCTTTGAGCCAAACCACCGCACCCGTTCACACCCTCTTTGCCACCCTCTCTTATTCTCTTCCACCCTCGTCGGTCCACCAGCAGGTCCGTACAGGCCACAACGAACCAACACCGCCACGGGAAAGGGGTTTATATTCCGTTGTATCGTTCCTGCCTTTTCACGATGCGTCGCGTATATTCCAGCTAAACAGGCCATTTCATCACGTTTCGTTTCCTTGTGCCTCGTTACGTTCCCTCTGTCTCTTACCGTCTTATTCTTTCACGCTCGTTTGTATCCTTACACCCGTCAACATTCGCGAATGCTCCTCGCCATTTTCTCCCCGCGGCCTACATCCCAAACACCCCGAACAACGCGCCGCTCGCACAAAACCACCCCTCCCTAACGTGTTTTTATAGCCGCACGCTTCAAGGAAACGCTTCTTCGCCGATCGAAACGACGATGGATCACCGAGCACTCGCGAAGCAATTAAACACGTCCTGGCAAATACTTGGAGCGAAAGTCAACGCGACGGACAAGTGCCACGGAATTCCCTGCTATTTTCCGCGGCGCTAAGCCCCGGCAATTATCGTCGCGGCTGCGTTTCGTTCGCGGGCCGGAGCGCGCGAAATTGCGCAAAATAATCGACGTCCCCGATTGGACGGGGGATTCAAATTCACGACGGCGGAGTTTGCAATGAAAATAATGTTTCTCAAATGTTCCCAGCGTCGCGGGCCAATATTTAGTCTACAAGCAAGAAAACGTAACGCGTAGTTTTTGTAACAATAAGCGGTATTATCAGTGAAAATACGCACGGAGATAAAGTAAGTCGCTTCCTTGGTAAAGCGATAGTCTCTCCTTGGCCGGGTCTATTATCGAAGTCGCGCCGTATTCACTTCTGCTACGATAACATTTATCTACAGCAATTTTTAAGCAACGAAACCGGTTCTTTCGTACGGCGAAGCGTGAGTTATCCCGTTTCTAAATACATTAAACGCGAGGGTTAGATGGTCGCGATTTTTTCGACCATTGAGAATACTTATTGTCCTGAGTACTCGGGGGGGTGATTGAGTCGACAGTTTGAAAGTGGAAGTGAAAACTAAAATTCGAAAAAAAGAAAGAATAAGAGACAGCAAATTATTTGTTCGTTTTATGTGTCATTGAAGTAAATACATTTAGGATATCTAAAAGCATTGTAAATTTTTCAGACTGCAGTTCCCAGTGTCTCTAGTGTTCCCAAGAAAATTGAATACAACTATCGATTCGATTACCTTCCATGTGTGAAGGAGTTTCCTTTTTACGAAACGAGACAAACAATTGACAAGGATTTCTCTTCACCTTTTACGGAGCATCCGTAATATTTCATTGCCATAGAACTTGGCAATGTTGAAATAATAAAGTAAATCATCGACTTCGTTACAAGGATGATATTTGAAGCGATACGAGCAGATGGCGATCAAACAGGATCAAGTCCAGAATACGTGCGAGCGTATTCATCAAAGATGACGTCCTTCGTCTCCTGAGCAACGTGTGGTTGAGCGATGTCGAGCAATATGGTCTGGTGGTTACCTTGACCAATAAACCGGCTCATTCGCTTCAATTCATCGCTCAAATTGATCAATTGACGTCGATAACGATCTGTCGTGACCGTTTCACCTGATTTGTGTATTTCATAGTAGAACACATCTTTCATTATTCAGATTGATCATAGAATCTAACCAACCGATGTAACCAATAACCGCAAATATAGTAAGGAAAAGTTTTATTCTACGTGTTTCATTCATTTTTGCACGAAAGATCAACCCCTTGCAACAATTACTAGAACTGTACTTCAAAAAATTATAAATTAATAGTACCTAAAAACTATGATCAATTTCGTATGGCTATTAGGTTGTGGAGTCGATGTGGTTATTTAGGTGATAGTCGTCAGAATTTTCTAGCCAATCGTCTGGAGACATGACTTTTGATACATTTTCCGAGCTTATGCGAAATTCATGTCCATTTTTTTCCAGAATTTTTAATTTTAAATGAAATTTCGAGTCGAGTAAGACTTAAATTAAGCCGTTGATCCTCTAATTGCTCCAAATGGCCTCATAATAAACAGACTAACTTGCAATTAAAATAACCAAGGCTAGATAAAAGACTCTGACCTTGCAAATAAAAGAATTAGAAATTGATACTTTCAGAACATATAGATCACCGATCGTTTATTATTCCATGTTGAATAATGCGCAATCAGAATCTAAAGCTGGGTTAGGTCGAAATCTAGTCGCTTCTAGAAGGTTCGCTGAGTCAGCTTTACCGACGAGAGCACCAGCAAAATGTGGATGAAACGCTAATTTATTTTCGTGAATTATTTCGATTAGGGGAGTTTCCAAACGAGACTCGTCTAAAATGTTGGCAGCGTGTCTATTAATATACGAAAAGTATTTTGCTCGCATTGAATGTATTATTAAAATATTTTCTTTCCTACTGGATTTATTATTGGTCCTAATGCCAACCGAGTTATAAACCTTAATATTTATTACTTTATTAAGTAATGAAAGAAACACAGCGTACAATTTCCTACTCTCCTGTGGGGATAGTCTTCTCCTTCCTTCTATTTCGTACTTCTCGTTATTAATTTACGAAGTACACGACTTTTCTGCTGAATTTATTATTGTTCTTAATGCCAACTAAATTACACATTTGAATATATATTACTTCGTAAAGTAATCAAAGAGAAACATTACACAATTTCGTGCTCTCCTATGGGGATACGTTCTTCTTTCTCCTGTATCACATTTTTCATGAATAATTTACTCTGTTATGTCTATATCTCGTAAGTAAAAAAGAATTTCAAAAAACGTGCTTGATAATTACTAATCCATCATTTCTTATGGTTCCATCACTAGTGTTCAACTATATTGTGGTTTTAAATGGGACTTGCATTCCACAAGCAATGTTTGCTCAAATAACGTTTAATGTCTATTGTTTCGTTATAAATATGTACATGAATATACTTTACACATATATATATTTATAATGACTAATGTATTTGAAAACATCACATCTATTATTTAATTTAGACTTTCTTTAATAGGCATAGAGAGTACGAATATATTTATGAAACTGACTATATATTTAAAAACGTAAAGAGAACTTTACTAGATACTGCAGAATATTCCTGGCAAAATTTCTTACTCCTTCAATTAATTTTCACGTATATTTACAATTAATAAAACATGAATCGTGGAATTAATTCAGTCCAGAGGCTTTCACTGCCATTGATTACCCTCTTGACGGATTTTGTTACATATCTGCACGTTTGATTTTGTACAAGAATTATCGTTATTCGCGATACCTTTTACATCTAAAAAATATACGATATCAAAGAGAGCCAGCATATATTTATGTGAAAATTGTTTGAAAAATTGCTTTGGTTTGTGTATATTCAATGAAAGCAAATAATAATACATTTAAAATTCATCCCTCGAGAGGTTGATTCAGCATTGAAAACGTTAAATAACGTATGATCTAAAGCAGACTTCCTCGTTAGTCCGTTATCGAAAAATCAACCTCAACCGAACCAACCGTGTTCCCAGATGGCTGGGATAACGGAGGTCCAGCCGTAATCTAATAGCGAGAGAAGGAAGTTTGGAACTTACGGGTTGCGTGGGATGTCTCGCAGAGCAGGACGACCAGAAGTAATCCACCCACGAGGAGCGTAGTCAGGAAGAACGATCCCGAGCTGCAGCCCATCACGGCATCACTACTGATTTCTATCCTTCGCAGTAATCCTCACCGAAACCACCGATTTCGATCGCGGTTCGTGTCGTTCGTTTCCAGTTCAACTTTCGAGCATCGCACTGGTCACTCGGTAAACACGCGTGCTGTCATCCGTGGCTAAGGGTCCATTCGAGCAACGAGCGGGTCGTGGAGTCCAACATCAGCGCTGAACGCTGTTCACGCAACGGGAATTCCAGTTTACTCGCGTCACATGACGTCGTCAACTTTTCACGCGCATCGTCACACCACGTTGTTACCCTCTTGTAACTCGTCGACGATCGATCTCAAACTTCCACGCGATTCCGTCGCCTCGACGCCGGATTCTTCATCGAACATTCATCGTCGAATTCACCCTCGAGCGCGGCGGATCTCCGCGTGCCACGGTCTTCCTCATCGTTTCGCGATTCTGTAAATCCGTCAAAGCATACTTTACACCGCGACCTGTGCGCGTTCGCATTCGTTACAATAACGCTTCTCGTCTGTTACGCCCTCGAAATCCACCCCCGATACCGTGCGCCCGCAATTAGAGTCGGATAAGGGCTCGTCGATGGAAAAAGCCCGCGCCGGTTTCTTTGTGCGCGAGCTCCTTACCAGCTACGAAGCAGCTGATGCAATTTCGCCGAATGCATAGCGCCCCGGCCAATTATCGGAGTTTAGGGGACCGGTTAAATCTCCTCGGGCGGAACGTCGACGGAGAAGACTTGTTAACTTCGACACTAAAGCGCCGTTGTGGGCGATGTAGCTTAAACCGAAGAAGCTGGAACGACAGTCCGTGGCGATCTTCCGAGCACGGCTTTGTTCGTCGCGGTTCATACGCGCAGAAAGTCGTTTCTCTCTGGCCGCGATGAATTAGTGATCGGAGGGAGTCCGAAACTGCTACGCGTAATTCCGAAATTATTTCGTGCAGGACCTGACATCGAGAAGTGGAACGATTTACGACTCTCGTAAACTCGTCGACGGAGGACTCGGAAGATAGAACCTCGAAGCTCGAAACTAATTGGACGTGTGTTTCTTATAGCATTGTTTTATATAGCAACCTTGTAACCTCGAGGAGTGGATCCGTTCCGAAACTGTAAATATTCTGTCGATGGAGAACTAATCAGAGAGAGCCTCGTTTATTAAAGTGATCAGCTTTTTACAATTGACAAAACTATTTCACTACCACTTTCTCTATTTGTTTACATTTATGCATTTTCTTTCTTCTTTCGACACGCGCCAAAGTCGCGCAAACTCTACTTTGAAAGAGAGTCTATTCTACTCGGGACTAGTCTAGAAAATCTATCGAAACCATTCAAACGCGTACTGAGGTTTCTCTGGACTTTGTAGATGCATGTCTTATGAAAAAGCTACTCAATCCTAGAAGACTTAACGCGTTAATTGCCTGCTGGGTCACAGGTGGGTCAGAGCGATTTTGACTCGGCAAATATCGTGCTATACGATTAAGCTGAGAGCTTCCTCTAAAACTGAAAGACATATATCGCGGGGATAACAATCTTCGTTAAATAGGAACGAAGGTAGAATCGCTATAAAAATATTATCGACTTCCTGCGCATTCCAGTGGTACTCGCGCTTACGTGGCGAACAATAAACGTGGTATTGGATGGCGATTGGATGGAAGAATCGCGTCGAATCTCAAAGCCCTGAACTATTCAGACACATGCTTCCACGCTTAAGGCTTCCTGGATTATTTAAGCACCGGTGGCAACTTGGGCGAACTCGTTTTCGAAGATCAAGGATCAAACTAATCGCGACTCCGATTCTATCTCTACGGAAGACCAAGGTAATCGTTTCTCGTCGCAGAAAATTATATTCAACCGTGAGAGACTTAATCGATTTAATTGGAGCAAGTCCGAAACAACTTCAGCGAAGGTGTGATTGTACGGTTATGGCTGGTGAACTCGTTTTCAAGGATCAAAACAGGATCGAAACGGAACGAATGTAATCGCGACAGGCTCCGATTTTCCATCTTTAAAAAGTAAAGCTTTCGCGTAGCAAAAAATGATATTCAACCGTGAGAGGCTTAATCGACGTTGTTTACTCAAAGAGTCGAGCGCAAAGAGAGTCTAAAGGAACTCCAGTGAAAGTGTAATTACAAATTTAAAATTTTCCCGAATTATTTAAGGATCGATGGGAACCTGAGCGAACTCCTATTCGAAGATCAAAGCAGAATCAAAGTAATCGCAACTCCGATTCCCCATCTCTGACTGAACGTAATCGTCGCGCGTCGCAGGAAATGATATTCAGCCGTGGAGGACTTAATGGACCGCGAGTCATTTAACGTTTGCTTTCGCGCGCGATGATTTACGCGTAATTGAAGTAGAGAACGGCATCGGTCTCGTCGTCATTTTCCACCCGTGGATCCCCTCGCCGCGAGCCATTCGTACAAATCACGTATTTAGGACGCGACATAAATCATCCGCGTGTTTCGCGGAAACGTATGGCCTTTTAAATTGATCGTAACCGAGCGGGTGTGTGGTAGTGGGGGTGGAGGGGGGGGGGAGTGTATAGAATACACGTCTACCAATCAGGATTCCCTGGAGCTGGCTGGACGTATTTCGCCCACGTTTCGAAGATCGTTGTTAATTAAAACCGTCTCGATAACACGCTGTCCCGGCCGTCGATTCGATTCGACGAAATTAAAGCTGGCTGACGTCGTCGGTGATATACGAAGCGGCGACTTGTTACTTGGCCCGTTTAAACGTATCGTTGCTCCGATTGCGAGTTAATAAATCGTCGAGATTAGTCGCGGTCCTTCGGCGCTCGTTTACGAGATCTAAAATAAAAACGTTCCCGCGGAGTGTCGCAAGATTTGTGTCGTATCGGGAACGATACCCAACCCGAGGAGCTAAGGGAAAGTAGATCGCGAAACGTATCCACGGAAAACCGTATATCTTGGCATCGGCTTACTCCCACCTCTAATCACCGAAATCCCTCGTGCATATGCATCGAGCCTTTCGCTTTTGTCTGGACCGTTTCGCGCCCACCGTGTACCGTTTCTGCGCTCCGATTGTTATCCCGTGTCGATAACAGACGCGCGTAACCGCGAATGAAAACGAAACTGGCGCAAGTTTGCGCGGTCGTTCGGTCATGTTTCGCGGTGTTCAAAGAAAGTATCTGAACACTACGCCGCGAGTGCCACGATAAATATGAAACGAAGAAACGGAGTGCGAGACACGTGGCCGTTCCGTCGACCTTTAGATATTAAACAAAACGAATCCACCGGATAACAAAGGGAAACGACCATCATCTCCATTAAATGCCAGATGCATCTCGCGGTTCCCTATCTCTGTCTCTCCGTCTATCCATCCATCTACCTGTCTCGCATTTCGGAGTGCACCGAACAAAAGCGCAGGCCGCCAAAGGGGCAGAGACTTTGACGGCTTCGAGAGTTCAAATATCATCACGCCCACGCACACACGTGCCCGGGCGAAGTCTATCGACGAGCTCTTTCGTTGTCACCGGCGGGAGCGGAATTCCTGAGCGAAAAAAAATAAAAAAAAGGAAGTGAGCAGCCGCTTTGATGGCCGAAAAAAGACCTCCGCGGAGGGCGGTTTCAGCTGCACGTTTCCACTCTTTTACAGCCGTCCGTTTTCCAGACACATTCGTGACCCTTTTCGCCCTTCTGACTCCTTTCGGTAACCATCCTCGCACACGTTTCTCCTCAATTTTTTTTTTCCTCCCACCCCCGCGTTAAACCGTGGCCGTGAATTCCACGAAACGTTTTCCCCGATGAAATTCAAATAAAAGAGGAAACCACCGTCCAACTACCGGCGGACGTACCGTAACGTGAACGGAGACCGTTTCCTCGGGTTCCTTATTTTTTTAATTTCACAGCTTCCGTGACGAGCGATCCCGTTGAGAGGAACTCGCGTCGATCTGCGAAACAGTCGCACGGAGAGGACGCACCTCGAAAGATCGACGAGTGCGAATGGTATCCGCGTGCACGGTCGGACAAAACGCGACGTACAAGCAGAGCAGAGGGAGAAGCTCGACACGATACGCGAAACGAACAAGCTTCGAGTGTACTCTCGGCTCTGGCTCTGCTTTCGGAACTGAGTCGAGAGAGAGAGCATCGTCAGAGTTTCGAGGGATTCAGAGCTACCCCTACCCCCTACCACGCGACCGGTGCCCCTGTCTCTCGGCAACCCGCGTGCTCCAGAGCTCGAGAGTTTTCCCCTGAGCTCCCACCCCCACCCGCCGTCGACGGGGATCACCCTCTTCCCCACCCGCACCCTTTCAACCCCCACTATCGAAAGCATCGCCACCCCAGCGAGTCCGTCGTCGACTGCGCGCAACGCGCGCCACCACGCGCACTCGAATCCAGTCGAATCCAAGCACGCGCGTCACCACCAACTACGGGACCTCCGCGGACCGCATGCGGGCTTAAAAATACGTCTCGTTACTCCGACGACGCCGTTTTACGCGCTCCGTTTTCCTTATCCCACGTTTCCCACCCGAATCACGAGGCCCGCCGCCAAGGAAAACCGCCGCCGTCGCCTCGCGGAACGATACCCTTGATCGAGCGATCGCGAGATTATGCTAGGGGGTCTCGAGCCACCCCTTCGTTGTTACACCTTCCAGCCGTGCGATGGGACCATCAAACCGTGACGTTTCAGTCCTGAACTACGATCTTCTAATAATACTACGCCAGGTGCACGTACCATGGCAATATCGATGCGACAGTGGTGAAAATTGTGTACACTTGTTGAACGGGGAGGCTGACTTTCGGTAGAAAGATTTAGGTGGTTGGGGCTACTTTGGGAGATGAGGTTCAGTCGGACACTTTTTGGAATTACGTTGAATTTGGATGTATTGTGGTTTTCTTCAGCAATATTTGCATGTGCCTCGAAAGGTTTATCAAAATTTTACTCTATAGCTGTTTCAAAGACAGCTCGATGTTCGTATGGTCAATTACAGTGTCATTTTTTTTTAAACTGGTCTTTAAATACGAATGAAATTGGATTGCCTCTCAAACAGTCACAGAGAAATTATGCTTTTTTACAGTAGCAATTTTTATTTCTTTGGTAAAATCTATAGTTCATTAGACAGACGCCACGGGCAATTAGTAATTTCAAAACTATTAGATTGATATGCATGAAACGTACTCTACGTAACCATTTTTAATGTTCATTTTATATTTATGGATATTTCTACCAAATTTACACACACCAACTCAAATTTTGTTTTGTAAGAAGATACACTCCAAAAGAAGCACCTGAGTACTGAACAAAGATAGGAAAACCAAGACGAAGAGTTTCATAAGACGAATCATTTATAAAATCATGTCCAATTTGTTCTTAAACTTTTACTATATTAAAATAAAGGAACATTTCACGAATTTTTAATAGCACTGCTACATCATTAACGTGACTTTTCCTAATTGGATTCGGAGTTATACGAAAAGAACACAATCTTTCGTTGCAAAAGTGAGGCAACTCTTTAATATTAGAGGAAATAATTAAAAGTCCTATTTCCGACGACCAACATTGCATTCTTAAAAATAGATGCCAACGTCTGAAGTTAATAAAGGTGAAATCAACATCGGAGAAACAAGCAAGAAAGTAATTAAGTATTCATGAACTTCCCAACTATTCGTTTAAAATAAAATCAAAAAGGAAAGAAAGATAACGATACCGTTGAAAATTATACCGTTCTTTTCGTGTACTGTCCAAAATAAATTCAAGACAATGGCGCGTGTATATATATATATATATACCGACGAAGATACGGTCGCAACGACGTCGAAGGACTTAACTCCAATCACGTCCTGAGAAAAATTCCATCTTGCCTCTAGGGAACTATTCCCTATTTTACGGTATCTACTGGGTGCCGTAAACAAGCCCTTTCCAAGAATGAAAGGCATGAAAAGAACCGAAGGCGAAGCCAAGAGAAGTCTCGTCGGTAAAAAGTTTGCTTAAAGTGTATGTCTCGACCATTCTTCTGTGATTCCGACATCACAATCGGTCGGAAAAGGCGATACGTAGCGATACAAAACCGCAGACGAACCATCAAAGACGCGAAGCAAACTTCGAGTCCGTACACTCTTTCCGAACGATTCACTGAAATTCCTCTACTATCGATGCATTCCGTTGCGAAAGATGGGAATTGATCAATCTTTACGATTATACTCCGTACACATCGACTTCTTGTTGGTTAAGGTGGCGATGTTTACACGAGTATTACTTAAATAGTATTCCACAGGGTGTAAACAATGGTGATCGATTCTAAGAATGGGAAGATAAGACATGCTTGATGTATATTTCGTCCATTTCTATTTTTCTTCTGATTTCTATTTTAAAAATAAAATGCATTTTATCTATTCATTGTATGTTTGTTATATATAAGGACACTTGTATTTGATCAAGAAAGAAAATTTGGTGGGCATAATCCATAAGATGCAAATTGATTAAAACACGAATGAACACAGACGATACAGCGTTTATATTGTCAACTATTTGCAAAACACACTTGGATTGGTTTAAGATTCACTTTTTGGTGGGGCTTACTTTTTTAGAATCTAAAAGAAACTAGTTACGGTTAGCGAGATTAACCACCATGAAAATGTCGTACTGTTGCAAGGGGGTGCAAATGTGTGGATTCAATCGTTGAATGAAAAGATCAATGATTTATTCACTGAATTTGGATGTTTTCCAAGTGCTCATGCGATCTAGTCACCACGTTGCAGAGACTTAGGAAGCTGCATTACCTTAACAATTAAAAGAAATCGAAAATGGATCGTTGTTTCGATGAAAATCGACTTTCAAAGAAGATACAAATATTTGTTTATTCTACCAACAATGCACATCCATACACCACGATACCAAACTTTTCAAACCTACAGTACACACCAACCCGATTAAAAACACACCAAACAATTAACCCTTTGCACTCGAGGCCTTTTTTTCTGGTTTGTATTAGCAACTCGTGATGCTTTCTTAGCATTCTATTGTCACGAATGCTAAGCTTAGATTGAATTCGAAACTGAGATCTCTAATTTGAGATTTGAAAATCAGGTCACCTTTGCCTCAACGACAATCATTTTATTGACACTTCGAGTTCCAAAGAAATGAAACCTAAAGGAAACGTAGCGGTGACTGGGAGTCACCTCTCGAGTGCAAAAGGTTAATCACTACAAAACGACTACACCTCCATAAAAGCCTAACCCATTCAGTTACCCTACATCCTTCCATATCGCGTGTTTTGACCAACTCGATCATCGAGGCCGCCGAACACTCTCGGTTGAGCTATTTGAATAGACGATTCCCTGATTACCTTGATTTAATCCCAAATATAAGACTTCCCCAAGAATTGATTTCCTATCGCACGTTCTCGGGTGAACAGAACTCGCCATGGCGACGTAATGTAGAGCCAGCGATGCTGAATGGTCTACCTTGAATTGAATAATCGCTTGAATGGAGGGATACGTTCGAAATCGATCGAGTTAATCTTTACACAGGTAGGGGTCCCGGTGATTTACGGTGTTCCAGCCGAAGGCCAGTCGAGAGTCCGCGTTACAAGGGGATCCGGGGGTTGATTTTTTTGCAATCCGCGCGATAAAGTTCGATGGTCCAACCTTTTGTCAAAACAATGTGCAGCCCCGGTGTCGCGTGCTCCTATCGCGTACTTCCTGGAGACGTGCAGGACGATAAAGTTCACCGATATTAACATCTTCGTCGGCGGTGTAATTTTCGCACGGTCTGATATACTGCAGCGTTTCGTTGCGACGGTGCCCGTATTACGGCTAATAATTCTCTTCCGTACAGAACGAAAATTGAGTACTTTATAAGGAGGTGGGACATTAATAACTCGTACAGCCGGCTGGTATTTTCAGGACAGCTTAAAAGCCCTCGCCGCATCGATGATGTATTATATGCTCACAAAAGAACTGACACTTACCGCCGCGTGCTCTTCCACCCCCAGCTATGTTTCTCCGTCTCTATTCCCTTCGCCCTTCGGCCAACAACACCCCGGCTTTCCGCTGGGAGTACTGTTGTCTCGAACATCCATAGCACGGTGCACCCTTAAATCACTGCCCGAACATTTGTTTCCCGATACAATTTTTAAATGCCACTTTCTGATGTGTATCTGCGAGGATCGCACGATAAGTAACGACACGGACGTGAAGAAAAGCCACCTTACACGCGACCCGGGCGAAATCGTACTTTGCTAAATTGTACCGAGTATTTTACTGTGGACGCTCGACGTCGCTATCCATCGGACACGAGCAACTTTGTTTGGTGTGTAACAACGTTTCTTGGGCGCCACCTCCTCGAGGAAAGAAGACTTTCGGAGAACTGCGATAGAATTAAACTGTATCGTTTCTTTTATATACTGTAAAACTGTTCTTGACACTCGATTTTCTATTAACACTCTCGATTTTATCCATTAGGATCGTTTTCGGAGTTATATTTATATTTACATTTTATATAGACTGCTGATTTTATGCATCTATGACGTACAGTAATATAGAAAACATAAAATATGCATAATGCATGTTGAACATATTCTATAATTATTATAATAATATTATATCATTTTGTGATAAGTGCATATACATTTTGGTTATGTTTAGCATGTATCTATTGTATAAGTTTATATCATTGATGCATAAAATCCGCAGTTTATTTAAACCTTATAATTATTGGAGCTTACAATGCCATCTCAGTAATAGATGACCAAGTTTTAGTTGCCATGAATTAATAAGCTACCGATCGGTAACTGTCGACAGTAAAAGAACCGATTAATATGCTAACAGTCGGTAAATGTCGATGGTAAAAGAACCGATTTAATAAGCTATCGGTCGGTAAGTGGTGATGGTAAAAAGCAGATTAATTGACTATCGGTTGGTAAGTGTTAAGAAAATCGTAATTGTGTTTTATATTCCTTATTTTGAACTTTTCATGGATTATTTACTAAATAACTAAAGCAATAGTAAAGAAGTAAATGTGGAGGCTATTGGCAAAGTTACGTGCCTATGTAAATCCTCTTGAAATTTATTTAATACCATTTAATAATAGATTTACGTCGAAGAGTTAATTCATTTTCGAATAAAAGTACCTAATTGCAAACGAAACGAATCTCTGTACTTACATAGCATACAAGAAGATAAGTAGCATTGTAAAAGAAATAGACATATAGAATTTTTTATCGCGTTTCATTCATTTCTTTATGTATTGAAAAAACAGTCAATACAAACTCGAACGTCGAATCAAACAAAGGAATCCAGAGTCAACGAGCAAACAATAATAATACCTAGTCTGTACAAGGGCACTCCATTTTAGTCGGATGAAAAAACACGAAGTAAGACAACATGTAAAGTAAAGTTACCCTCTTTAACTTCCTCGGAGCAATGGCAAATTTGTAGTCTGAAGAAGTTGAAAAAAAAGAGGAAAACATGTGTGTAACGTTCAAGAAAGAAGAATGGACTCGAGGAAAGTGGCGAGGAATGAAAAACTGAAAATGAAAGCTTCTACTGCACGCTATGTAACAAATCCAAGGAGTCAGATACTCGGTGCCTAAATTAAGACGTGCAAATATTCGTTTCGACATCGATGAAGTATGAATGTAGCGAATGTAGAATAAAATAACATATACACTTTTATTTTCGTTTCCAACTTTCTTAGATTATACTTCATCTAAATACCTACACAAATATCTATTAAATACCTACTAATAGCAGTTGAACTTTGTTAAAATTGATAATACAAAATCTAAGAATGTAATCCTAGTCTAAGATTCAACAGTCGCTTTAACAGCTTAAGTAAGTCATATTCTTTCCGTAATTAAACAACCCTTATTCAGCACTTAGCAACCCTTAGGCACTTCTACTCCGCAATTGTTCGACAAATCTAATGAACGCAGAAATGGGTTATCAGACGCTCCACGCTCGGAATGATCAATAAAACTCTGGCTTTCCGAGTAGCCGAGAGTGCTGTTTGCCACAGGGATAAGATAGTCGAGAAACTCGGATGGAAGAAACGTTTTAACCTCGAGGAGTCGACGAATAATCCGAGGGATGGCTTTTTGAAACAAATACTTTCCCCGCGTTACTATCAGGTTGATGCATAATTATGCAGCATATCCTAAAGGCTACATTTGTCCAAAAACTGAACATGAAATACACTTGGAATATGTTGGAATGATTATTATGAAACATCGCAGGTCAACAGGCTACAAGCTAACTCTTCCAAGCTATCCACACTTTGATATCCTTTCGACCTCTTCTACAATCACCAAAAGTTCATCTAAAATCTTGGATAAAATGAGAAAAAATTTTGTCTCGAAATAGAAAAAAAAAATAAATAATTGCAAGTGACAAAACGGTAAGAAAAAGAAATCCTCGAATAATTATACATCGACTTAATAGCAGTCGTCGCTTTATTTATTGGACGACCCTTGCAGCTCGCTCGAAATTCGAAACACACGACGGATCCCAGCTCGATGAATTCGATGAATTCCAATGCGATCCGCGACAATATAGAACACTCGATGTTTCCGCGTTGTCAGAGAACAATAGGCGATGATTGCAAAAACGGCGATGAACACACAAGAGGCGTAAAAAGCGTTATAATGACGATTCGTTATCATAGAGTGTACCCGTCGGATTCGCGGGCCCGTAAGTATGTAATTTACGAGTCACCGAGCCGTCTGAATTGCTACTTTATCAACAACAATATCATCAATCGCTGATGCATAGAAGCGCTTCGCGTACTAATCAACTCCGTTTCCCGCCTAGTGTCCAATTCCGCGTATCCCTCCAACTCATCCCTCTTTGATACCAGCCGAAAGCCAGCCTGGCTTCTGAGAATAATCAGTCTCCGTCGCATTAATCGCAATTTTCGTTTTATTATACGCATTCAGCGAAACTTGTTCCCGCGGCTGAGAAAATGTAATTACGATGCAATCATACAGGCAACGTGGACCGCATTCGTTCGATAATTCATTGCGTTCCAACGTATAAAATGTTCGTCTCCTTCTAGATCGAAATAAAAGCGCTTCCTTTAATAGCGTGACATATACAAGGTATGTCGTAGCGCGTGGAATTTTGATTTGCTAGGAGAACAATTGGTCCTTGACAATGATGAAAACGAAAACAGTCTTTTCGGTCTTCTGGACCGTTCGTTGGAAATATAAAAGTGTTTCCAACCCCATTATCGTTTCCAACCCTCCAATCCAATTACAGGACTATCTCTGAGCGAACACTTCGCATGTGCCGACCAGACAGGAGAGTTGGGCAGTGATTACTTTGTACTTACTCTGTAATCATCGCTCACAATTGTCGGATTAGCCAGGGATCATAAAGTACTGTTAAAGAGAAAATCAGGACTTGCACTTGCTTTGGAGTAATTTAACATCCTACTCCTCTTAACGCATTGATTGCCACGTCACCCATATATGGGCGACAGTGCTTTTCATTGAAAAACGAACAAAATTAATTCTGAATGTTAAATATAAAAGACAATAAATTTGAATGAAATTCTTAAACTTCAATGAAGTTATACAAATAAATAATACATAAATGTTTGATTGCGTAGTTTCCAATTGTCTGGAAAAAAAAAAACATAATCGCAAGAAATTTTTGAAGAGTATTAGTCTGGCAGTCAACGTGTTAAAGTTTAAATCGCTATAAAAAATACACATTCCTCGATGAAACCAAATATAAATCGTACCCTCTTCCTTCTTAATCTACGTAACGATAAATAATCGATATAATCTTTAAGCTCTTGAAAATACTAAGTCAAACCCCCAGAAGTCTCCACCTCGTAAGATCAAGAGATCAAACACGTGAAATCTGTCTCCGCTGACTCGATCCCGTTCCACGATCACGATCCTCCGTAAGGGACACCGTTGTCCAAGGCGAAATTGATGTCGGGGGAATTACGTAATCAGGATTTTTTGCGAGACGACAAGCTACGCGAGAAAGCTACTCGGAGACTCATGATTAGGGCAGAATAAATATAGAAGAAAAGCAGTGAAATCGAGGGACGAGGCGATGGAGAGGTGGAGAGATAGAAGCTTTTCGAACTCTTAATTCGCCTGCGGCCAGCCCCTTTCTCGACAACCCCTCTCGATCCTCCGCACATCATCATCGAGGTGGGGTTGAAGGCGTACGACCCTGGTCCCACGTCTACGGTAACCATGGAAACAGACGCGTAGCCGACGTCGACGTCGACGTCGACGTCGTCGTGTGGTCGTCGTCCTCGCATACGCACACACGCGCTCACGCTTGGCCACGCGTGTGCACGCGTCCCGCGACGGGTACACGCGCACAGCCGGCACGTCCGCAAATGACATTTGCGCGTGGTTGAGAACACGAGTTACGGAAGACGTAGGTGAAACAAAACGAAAAGTGGAATCAACGCGGGGTCGCGTCTTCGGGATACATACCTACGTGCACCTTAAGCTGTCGACCACGAGAGGCCTTTGTATGGCAGGTAAAACGCATTAAGTACTTCCGGCGCTCGTTATCCCTAATGCGTGCAGCGTCTTATGGTGCTCCGAAACTGTGGTTGCAGACTTCAAGCGGCTAGACAGGCGAATTTTTGTGAAGTGAATCTTCCCACCAGTGAAAACCTTCTTTGAAATTTAGAAGCGTTAAAATAGAAGATTTCAGTTTAATTAATTCCAGCTTCATTCGAAATTTTATTTTAAAAAAAATCGCGAATGAACGACAAGAAAGATAAGCATAAAACGCGGTCTAACAGTATCGCACTCCGGAAATTATTCTTCCAGAACCTGGACTCGAAGGGAATCCGTAAATTACGACGTGTTTATGGTCTAGGAAAAGACATTACCTCGCGAGTAATAAACGTCCGCCGCGAAGAGAGTAGCACCTGTAGTGTGAACACATGCCTCCGCGATTAACATCAAGATCTTCAAGTCACACCAACGGGGACCTTTCGTTGAGCTGCGAGTAAAAATCATATTTCGACGTTATCTTTTCAAATATTCTACGAGTTTAGGGAGATGGGATTAAATTCTCCTTAAAAGAGCCCTCGCCATAAATTTCAGTAGGGTTACGCCATTGGCCAGAAAGTAATTTGACGGACTTTCGTAAAACGATCACGTCATTAAAATGCATCCATCCAGCGGGTGGCGAAATGAAAAGCCGCTGAGATGCACACAGCGTTCGGCGAGTCGCCTATGAAAATAAATTGCGCTCGCTCGGCTCGCCGGAGGAAGGAATTTTTCAAGTAACATCTGCCGGCATTTGTATCCTTCGACGATACTCTCCGCGGCATAGACAAACCTTTGTAGGTCGGAAATAACCCCCGAAGGGTCCTGGTGGACACTATCAGGAAAAGGCTAAGCGACGATATCTCCTTTCGCGGACGAAGGAGAAAGGGTCCTGGAGTCGGTAAGGAAAGACGGAGGAAAAGGAATTCCGTCGGTTTCGCGGAAAGGCTTCTACTTTGTCCTCCCCTCCCCCGCCGCTCTCCATTCCCCGTTCCACTCGGCGCCGTTTTCGAGCTTTCGCCGTCTTTCGAACTCCCCGTGAACTGGGCGAGCGAAAATTTATTATAGCAAACGAGAAGAACACCGGAGCCCGCGGTTATTAAATCGGGACTCAACGGTGTAGCGTTTCATAAATTCGTTAGATAGGAACTTTACAACGATAATCTCGTTCGCCGAAACAGGACCGGTTTACGATCCACCTCCCCTTCCAACTATACTTTCCCTGGTTCTTCCCCTCGCCAATCGTTTTTCCCTTTCTTCAACCCTTTCTCTCGTGGTTCATCTCTCGGGACGAAAATTTGATCAGATACGGCGATTAACCTTCAAAGGATTACGTTGCGAGCGAGAAATTTGAAGGCCCCTATAAATGAATAGAAGAACACTAGGTAAATATTATTCGTTATATAAAAATAATAAATATGGCGGTTGGCACCACCATCAATCTGAAATATCAAACTAATCTCTTTCAAGTTGTTTGCAGAAAAAAAAATTCGGCCCATAGAGGGTTAAACACAAAGAGAACGTTCTAACGCATGACAGTCGTTTATAACATCTGAATAAGAAAGCTTTATTCCTATTACCATTTCTTGTTTCGAAGAATAAACATAACTTTAGCCGCATTATCCTCAATTCCCCTACTCGTACGCGATACGGCAAAAAAATCTACCATGGCCTTATGATATTGTGATAACGGTCGAGAAAGAGGGGTTTGCATGATTCGATCCGACAGAATCGAGCCAAGGGGAGACGCGATTGTACAAAAAAAAAAAGTATAGTTTCAAGAGTTTCTTCACCCACGTCGTTCGAGAGGGTCGCGGACCGCGCAGAGTTTTCCCGTGGTAAATGCTTCGCGCGCATTATCGGCGAGGGGCGCTGAGGGAAACCGAGTATTTCGACGCTCACGCGTTTACTTTATTTTGTCTCTGCAATCTGGAAAATGGATAACATCGAAGACGAGTTTCCGGTCGATGCTATATACAGGCGACGCGCATCTGGCTAACGTAGTCGGCCTTTCAGAAATCAATGCACCGCAATAACCGAACGATGCACTCTGTGTGCTTCGTCGCATTGAGTCCCCGCATCAAAAAGCTATTACATACAATGAAAATAGATTTCAAAGGCCGACGACCATGTTCATGAGGCAGACAGGAAGAGAACGGACGACACCGGTAGGGGAGGATCGGAAAGAGACAGCAGTCCATGCATGGACAAAGCTATCGGCCAGATGAACCGGAAGGGAGTGTAATGTCCCGTGACATTTTGTTTCACGTGCGTCAACGCCATTAAATCCCATGGAGATCACGAACATTTCATGAAATCTCTCTGCGTTTTACTAATGCTTCCCTCGAAACGACTCGGAATGATTTACGCGTGGGTGGGAGAGTAAAATTGTTCGACTCCCTCGTCGACAACTTACACGATGCACCATCGATGTTGCTTCGTACTTTTCACCGTCAACATATACTCTGTTGATCTAATTATATTAATCTATTAGTCATTTGTTATTGTAAATTAAATATACAGGGTGTTCGGTAACTGGTGGTACAAGCGAAAACCTTGTTTTTATTCTATATTTTTGACTTATTTTTTTCATGTAGTTATAATCACCCCCTTTTCGCTTGTACCACCCTGTATATTATAGAGTTTGGAAGGCTACCTGACGTCCTCGAGCAGAAATCATTTCCAGAGAGCCGTAGTTGTGAAGTATTCTATCCTTTTCAGCCCTCTTCAGGTGTATCCTTGAATATAAATGTAAATATGTAAAATTAGTAACGAGATAGTAATAGAAACACATAAAGTGCAATTAAACGTGATTACTAATGGTATAGAAACTTAAAGGTATGGAAGAATATAAAGAATAGCTGCTGACTGCTACCCTCGATGATTAATTCGCAATAGAGCAGAGATCCCAGGGTTCAAATGTGGGGCGTCGAAGACCCCTGCTACCCCCTCCTGTGCAGCCATAAATCATGGAACGATTACATGTGTAAATATACTGTCCCTCGCCCTTTATAACAGCTGCTCTTTCCGAAAATACCTCTTACGATCTGTTTACGTGTGAATCTGTACGCGTGAAGAATCGATAGAGAAACCGAGCGTAATGTCACCCAATGAGATACTTAAATTAACAATTTTTAATTCACTTACTCACAGGAGTACACAAAGTACTCCTTACTCCAGTTGCTCTACGAAATCAACAACTGTAGATTACACTTCCAAATAAATAAATCATATCCTTCAAATAAATCCTTGGAATTTCGTATTTAATAATAATTGAACTATCGCTTCGCTCGACAACTATTTCGATTTTCACGATACTGATAAAGACGTCGCAATAAAGAACTTTCCGAACGGTCCGTTCGAAACGTGCACATTTTCTCTGATACGTTATACGTACACCTAATGCGCGCCGCCGTCTATACAGACGGTGGTGCACAGTAGAATGAGTTTAATTTATGCATTTTGTTCGTACACGTAGCGCGCAATGTTGCGACCGATGGGATCGCGGAAGGTACGCGATCATATTTATATGTAAATGCAGATACGTACACGTGGAAAAAAAAAAGCGGAGAATCGATGACGCAGCGGGTCGAATCAAAACTTGCATCGTGATTACACACAGCGCAGCGCTAAGTGTGCACGCCGATAACATTGTTAATTTCGTTATAAATATTCACCAACGACAAATCATACTTCCATTTTCGGACTATGCACTGCGCGAGTGCATTCACCTTTAAGGCCAGAAAAAAGCAGACCAATGTTTGCCGTTTCATTTCCACTGAACTGTTAAATTTTGTAATCAGAATTTTAATGGTTTGTAAATACATCTCGTGGCTTGTAAATAGTTGTTTGGACAAGCTTCTGTACTATAACATGAAATATAACATCAGTTCGCAGTTCAAAATCTACTCTGCATTCAACCAGTGAAGCTCTTTATGCTTTTCCAAATAATTATTTGAAACGTTTACGGGACATTAAGCAAAAATCAAGCATCTAAAGAGAAACATGAAGAGATATTTATACGCCATGTACCCTTTGCAATCGTATCTATTACATTTTCGTCGAATTTCATGCAACGATTTTTATTTATTCGAATGAATCGAGCTCCTCTTTCCGCCATTGTGTCGACGACAAACTGTTGGCTCAAAAAACAGCAGACTTCTAGGGCCAAGATGCATTGTAACAGAGGCAGCAGCCAGAACCGACCCCGTAGTTGTCCCGATTTTTTCGCCCTACAATAGAATTTCCTGGCTGACTGACGGCTCGGTCGCCGTCGATTCACAGAGCGATCACCCGTGAATTCCCCTGCTTCTTTACATCCCGCAATAACAACGCGAGTCGCAGATACCAGAGGCATAGATACATAGTAGAAATTAATTCTGTACCTTTCTAAAGTTAACTATACCATACGAGTTTCAATATTTCTTCAGTCACACATTCCAACAGAGCACATACAGTTGTAAAACATAATTTAAAAGCAATCTGTGTAATCCATTGCTATATGTATACATGTAATAATTGGCAGGTACCGTTGTAATCTGTTAGAAGTATAATAAGAAAAATTTGTGGGCTACTAAACTTCGTATACGTAGATAAGTTGTAATGCCCATCAAGTTGAAACAGGGCGTATACAGTATGTATACAGGGTATCCCAGAATTAGTGTAAGAACCGGAAATGGGGAGTATCTGAGACGATTCTAAACCACAATTTCATTTTCAAAAATGTCGGATGATGCTTCGTTGCACTAATTCTGGGACATCCTGTATAGATTCAACATCACAAAATGTCGAATAAATATTTTTACTTAAATTAGTTGCAAACGATTGAGTGTAAAGGCACGGTGTGCCTACGTGGACGTACGTACAGTACATGAGACAAAAAGAACAAATAAAAGATAAAAATAATACATTTCGAAATATCCGGTCTTTGATTCCAACCCCTTCTCCCGCGCCTCCGTCAGAGTGTCTTTATGCACCCTTGTATTTCACTCGTTCATCTCTCATAAGTCCTTCCGCGATATCCACTGATATTTCTTCTAACCAATTGTCCATAGCCCGCGGCGACGATCCGATTGCAAATGTTGAAAGGAAGGACGTTGTCTCTTATCGACTGCATCACCTTCTTTTTCTGTCTCGCCATGTTTTTTTCTTTCATCTGTGTGATCTTCCCCCGCTGTGATCTTGACGAGTGCGTTCCCCTTTTCCTGTCACAACGCGACAAAAGGCGCCACGAATTTTCTTTGAGATCGCAGACGAAACGAACAGACCTTCCACAAATGTATAAACATCCCCGTATCTGTGAAAAATTGATAGAAACATGTACTCGTCGAGCATTTTTTAAAATATAAAAATACACAGGAGTGAGGCACATTAAGAATTGCAATGAAATATTTTCAAAATATTTAACTCCCCATTTTCAACTCTCTAGTCAAAATTATCTATGTAAAATTCGCCGATACATTTCGAATTTACTTTTTATACGTTGCATCACTGCGTTAATGAAAATATAATAATAACCTAGAAATCTTATAAAATATAACACCAAATTACGAAATTACATACAAGTGTACTTATGGCTATCAGAATACTTACTCCGGGTATTAAAGAAAACACCCTGTGTATGTAACAGATAATTAAGCAAATAACGTGACAAAATGAAGTATAATGAGTTTATTTTCTTATTAACTCTTGCCGCTTGTTTAGATTATGTTCGGTACCTGCAATGTTATTAATTAAGGAAGCGCGTAATTGAGTGCCCCATTATCGAAAACTAGAGTTGCGCTGCTGGTAGTTGAAGATTAATTATTATTAAAGCCTCTTGGTCCCCCGAGTACTTTCCGATGCTGAAGCTGATGATAGTGAATCCGTCTAGTACTCGTTATGCTGCAAATGAGTACTCGATAGTTAACACTTTTCTACTTTCTTAAAACTATTGATACACTCAATTTTGTCCAAATAATATGTTTTAAAACGTACATATTGATGAATAAATTAATTATAATACTTATTATTATTATTATTATTATTTTCTTGGCGGGTGGAAAAACCTTCATAGGCACCGGGCGCCGGTGAACGATGCCAGCACCCGGTAGTGTGAGATTTCTACTCACTAAAAAACCACCCGCTACCCACGTTAGTCCCCCGGACCAGACCTGCTTTCGCATAACAACAGTCCGGGGGCGTGGCAACTAGGCCCCGCTAGGGCCTCCGCCGGTCGGATAGTACCGAAGCTAGGGGGAGCCCGGAGTATCCTCCAGGCATCCCTCCTCTCTCTTGCGACGCAGCACACGCTCCACGTAGTGCGCGACCGCTTCCCATTCGCTCGGCCCCCGTAGCATCACCCCTACGATGTTGTCGGGCGTGACGTCTCCTACGAGGGCGCAGAGATCTACTCTATCTCTGGCGAAGCGGTCACACACGAAGAACGTATGGAGCGCGTCGTCCTTTGCTGCATCGCAATACCGGCATCCCGGGAATCCGACCTTGCCCATCCTCGACAGGTATACAGGGTGTCCCAAAAGTCGGGGAGGAGCCGGAAATGGGGGGTAGCTGAGACGATTCTGAACAACAATTTCCTTTGCAAAAATGTCGGATGGGGCTTCGTTAAGGAGATATTAAGCAAAAACCCCGACCAATCAGAGCGCGCGTAGACCGTTCGAGCGGCCGCGGTAGCGAAGCTACGCGCTGGCGGCCGCGCTTGTACGCGAACAAGTGACGCTGCCGCCTAGCGCGTAGCCTTAAAAAAGTAAAGTAAAGTAAAAAATAGTAAATAAAGGAATGCTTTAATGAGGAACAGTGAAGAGTAATGAATATAAGTCAATAATTATGAATTGCAAGTCTTACTTTAGTTGTAAGTGTCTTTAGACTTTTACAAAATGTAACACTGTTAGAAAATAATATAATTAATACATAAAACATAATGCGAATACTATAAATAAAATACAAAGAACAAAATAACAATGGAATAAAATATATATAATGACAAATAAGTAACTGTAGTTGCTTAGTAACATATATATATTGCTGTTCAAGAATAAATTTCTCTGCTTGCAATCTGTTTCTTTTTTCCGTTAAAAGTAATCCTACTTTAGAAAATATTCTTTCGCATGAGACTGAAGTAGCCACCACAAAAAATAAATGATCTACTAATTTACTTAATAAAGAAAATTGAAATTGGTATTATATGCGGATTTTTTATCCAAACTATACATATTGAAACATTTTATAAAAAGTAATTTAATTAAAATCAAGAATTGTGATGACGCAATTCTAGCAAGATAAAAGAATCACGGTCACGCTCGTGTATGAAATTAAATCACCATCGTAATCGTGATTTTGCGATCACTGTGATAAATAACGGTTAGTGATTTTGTACGCCATCTCTAATTGATACCAATCATTGCTATCGATCTTCAGCAATGTTCAGCTCTAAGAAAACGGATACATCGTATTTATTAGAACAGTGAAGATGGCACAAAAAGCCGTAACAACACCAGTACTTAGATATTTATTAGGTGTATGTGTCCCTTCAACTAAACAAAATGCTGTTAAAATACGCGTACGTCTTTCAGATTTCGACAAATATCTTTCAATGGTATGTAAAATCGGATGGCTTTCGCAAACGTGTAGTTGAGGTTATGTGATCTTCTCTCGTGTTACAGTATTTCAGCAAATATGAATTTATTTATGCTATTGACCCTGATAAACGTTGCAAAGTCGGCGATACTGTGTTAATACAAAATTTACCAGAAAAACTGACTCGTATTATTACTCACAAGGTATATTTCATGCACCAACATAAATAGTACTTATATTGGTATTTATATCAAAACAGTGATTTAATTATTATGTACGTAATCAATCACGTTTGTAGGTTACTGATGTTGTTTTCCCAATGGGTGATATAACTGATCCTATAACTGGTAAACCAGTTGTCGCAGGACGATATAGGTATGTACGCTTTATTTTTTAATGTAAATAATAAACATTTCAGTCAATGTAATTTATCTTTTGAAATCCATTAAACATTAATTCCATCTATACAAAATTAGGGAGTTTATTGACGAAGATGCAAAATTATTTGGAGAATTAGAATCTGGGTTTAAGTACGATGAAGCACCACCAAGAGGTACCATGGAAGGCATACGAGATTTTACAGATAAAGAGATTAATGTCAAGTATAATGATGATCCAAAAAATAATGATGATCCATATATGGTAAATCCGAAATAATTCGTATATTTTAAGTTTTTAAGTAATCAATAAAGACCTTACATTAGAAGAAATAAGCACTATGATTTATTTTTGAACTTCTTGATACATTCCAATGTCGGTATAAAATGTTATTTAAAATACTTGGATAGAAAAATGCATTGTTATCTTCAGTTCGTTCAAAGACAGTAGATTTTTATATAAATAAAGCAGTACTTTTAGAAAGAGTAATAAGGGGAATAATATTAAAATAATAATTTATTAGAAATACGATATTAATTCTATATATGATTTTTGTGCATATATATTTAAAATTCAATAATTAAATACAAAACATTTTCTTTGTATCATTCATTACGAACGTGGTATATTATTTTTTTTTACTCAAAGTAAAATTACATTAAGCTACTCTGTCCAAAATTCTACAAATGTGTTAACTGTTTTAAATATTATTAGTAATTATTATTAAAATTGCTCAACTTGAAATTTACAAATAATGCGATGACTTAATTAATTCATAAAAACAAGAAAACAGCTTTGTAATTAATCATTCAGAAAGAAATTCCCTTTCAAGCGCAGCTCCCATTGCATTCCATTCTCTGTCATCTTCGTTGTCCATTATTTCAAGATCTTCGACCGAATCTTGTGAATTATCACCTAAATCTAAATCATCAAGTAAATCTTCTCCTCTCCTAAAACGTGTTACAGGATCATCATCGTCATCATCATCCAATGTATCTTCTTTTCCACTCGAATCATCATCTTCAGAACTTTCATTGGAAAGTTTCTTCCTCTTTCTCCTTGGTTCGCATATGTCATACTCTGTTTGACAATTAAATAATAATTATTTCACATCGTTTAGAAGTATTTCATACATTCATAAAATGTATATATTATACATACGTTCACAATCCTCGGAATCGGAACCCCCATCGCGAACATTGTTATCACATTCTTCTACGCAATCTGCATCCTCTGCATCAAAAACAGGTGCTTCCATTTCTTGCTCATCCATATCTTCTTCAACTTCTTTATCCATAATTTCTATTTCTTCTGGTGTAAATGACATTAGCGGATTAATAGTATCGGCGAAATTATTTTCGATTCCCTTTTCTTGATCTTCGACACGTTCTGGGCTGCTACAGTGAGGAGGTGGTATTCTAGAAGCACGAGCCTGAAAATATGTATTTATTGAAATTAGAAATGGTCAAGCTTATTATTTCATTTGTACGATTACATTTATAGTAGCCATGAAAACTTACTATACCTTTATAGTAAGTGGAAATAATCGTTCATCAACATGTTCCCAACGTTCTGCACAAGTCCAAAGCCAATCTGGATTTACAATTTTTATATTTCCATTTTTTTTAGCTGCATTAGCTTTAGCTGTGCCAGGTTTAATAGCTACCAGATGAGTAGTTTTATCAGATAAATCCTAAAACATAATGATGTATTGCGATAGATAAAAATCAGATAGATACACGTCAGTATAATGAACAAACGTTAATAAATTACTTGTGATACTTCTGCTCCAAACGCTCTGGCAACTTTATATGCTCGACTTTGATGAAGTTTCTGATGAGTAGGTATTAATCCACTAAAAGTTAAATGTACTCCTTTTAGTACTTGTGCTCGCACTCGGGGAATGATGTCTCGTAATGACCTGCGCCTTGTTTCTTGTTCCGTAATGGCATAAAATTCTGCGTGAATCCTTCGAAGAATATCTTCTAAATACAATAAATAATCATCATCATCTTCGTCTAAAACATTATTTTCATTATATTTCGTATCTTCCTCTTTATTATCTTGTGCCGATTCTGTCGATAGTTTGGCTTCTTTTCCTTCTAATATTATGTTATCCTTGTTTTCGTCGCTAGAGTTAAGATTTTGATCCGTATTTTTCGTAATATCATCTTTGGTATTTACATCTTTCTTATCTTTACATTCGCGCACATTCTCTTTGTCTTCTGTCGTTTCCTGAATTTTTTTTTCGCAACTATTGTCTGTTGTAACTACGCTCGATAATTCAGAAGCGCCGTTTTCATCGGTTTCGCGTTGGTTACCATCAATACAAGATTCATTCGTATTTTGTACTTCGGGTAAAACTGAGCCATCAGTTTGTGCTATGTCATTTTTTTCTAGTCCAGGTGGTGCATGTATATCACCAGTGTGACGGAAAAAATGATAAGGTTTTACTTGAACCAAATTTCCACATCCTTGCCATACATCCTCTCTGTCATCTATAATGCATACCAGATCATCTCCACAGGGAAACAAAGCTCTGTAATGAGTAGATTCTTTTATATATACTATGTACACAGAAATAGGAGTAAATAAATCGAATGAAATACTTTTATAATCATACTTAAGATTAGCTGTTTTCGATGCAGGATCAAAACATTCATCCCTTGAAAGTATTCTATGAGAGAATAAAACTCCATCTTTGTCTAATAATGCAGCTACAGTATGCGCGTAATTTCTTGCTCCAAATGTACATATATGTAATTCATATAAACGACTCATTTCAGAGAGAAAGTGCCGAGTATTAGGCCTTAAACGTGTATGATACCATGGGGAATTTGGTCCATAAAGTTGATAGTGATAAACATCCTGCAAAAAATGCATTAATAATGCTGATCCAATCATTCATACAACATATGCCTGGGTACCTTCATATTAGGAGGAACATTATCATTTGTAGTATGGACAATTGTTTGATCAAGATCAACAAGTAACGCTAACTTGCGATCACTTAAAAGACGTTGTTCATCCTCTTTCCCAATCTTTTCAGCTAATTCTGGGCATACTTTTAATTCTGGCACACTATGTACCATTGGTACACTGGCTTGCGATATTTTTGTACTTTCACTCTCTTTACCAATTCCTTCAACCCTTAAATCTACACCACATTCAGCACATAAATCCTTCATTACAGTAGGATGTCGACATCCTTCTAATGTCATTATCAATTGCCTGAAATACTAATCACTTATGCAAATTTTGAAACAAATAAAAAATTTATGGAAACTGATAATACATTACAATAATCTTATTTAAAAGGATAACTTTCAATCGATGCTTTTTGATCTTAGTAAGAAATTATGTGTTTAATTTGTATTCGTAATAAATATTTGAAATTTCTAAATTGGAAATTCACGTCACGCTTTTAAATTAATAAAGCTTGCAAACGTAAGGTTAAGAAAAATGTGTACCCAGGCTGAACAATATCTCCTTCTTTTGCCAAAAGTTTCGTGACACGTCCAAATCGTGTGGCTCGAAACTTTTTCTCAGGACCCTTGCCATCTTCTGTTCCAGGCGTTATATTTTGATATAAAAACAATATTCTGCCAGCTGAAACCATTGCATCCATTCGGACCCTCCATTTTAATATTTTCGCTGGTTGTCCACCAAACGGAAATGTGATCTCTATTGTACCCATAACTCTTTGATAGTGAACATTCAGATGTTAAAATATTGTCTGCTATAAAAAGAAATTAATATATCGAACGTTGAACTTTTAACGTTTTTGCGCGGGAGATAACGTAAACACACTGAAGTTCAATTTCCCGACATCGACGAACACATATCCATGTATGCCAATGGAGCTCATTTCACGCACACCAAGTTACACGTCACTTTCGTATATTGAAAGTATAGTTTTATACATTTTACGTTATTTAATAATATTATCAGTATTTTATATTGGTATTATGGAAAAGCAAGCAATACCTAAAGTTAAACTAAGAAAATGATTCAAACATATCATTCATCCTCACATTACGGTCATTATTTGCCAACAGGGATTTTTCTATGCTGAAGAAGATTACTTGTTACGTATTTCCGAAATTCTTTAACTGTGACAGTGATATACTTTGCAAACTTTTTAAAATTTTCGACTGTATTTATAACGTATATTTAACTATTTAATATCTCATGTAAAATTTCCCTAAAGCACATATAAATATTACTACACGCTATATAAATGCAACAGAAGGCTACCAGAAAGATTACCGCTCACTAAGCCGCTCAGTGAGCGGGATTTTAATACTAGTGGCGCCATCGGTGGGAAAACGCCCAAGTTTGTAGTGAAAATAGTTCCCACTGTTTTTGTAAGATAGCGCCACCGATATCTTTCAATCAATTATTCTTTATTTTTCATTTCTTTGCTTCATAACATTACAACATATTATTTCAGTATACTGTTTAAACATTTATCTACCTTTACATATGTAAATGCAGTAATAAACATAAAAACATTAGTTAGTGGGAATCTTACCAAAAGAGTCGGAACTCATTTCACTACAAACTTAAGCGTTCTCCCACCGATGGCGCCACTAGGATTAAAATCCCGCTTACTGAGCGGCTTAGTAAGCGGTGGCTTTCTTGAATAGATCTTTCTCATTTTCTATTTACGTACATTTATGAGTACGTGAAGGGACTAGACACTGAACTATACTATTACTAATATCAATAATAATAATAATATCTTACATACACGTTTTTAATTAACTTGCACTATACGGTGGTAGTAGACATGACAACTACATGTCTAGTGTATTGATGAACATCATTGCAAGTTTACTTTCATAATATAATTTTCTATATGCTTGGCCTGATTGTCTGAAGTTGCATTAAATTTCAAACATTTTCGAATTAGTAAACAATACAAAAGGTCAAATGAATCGTGCATTTTTCAATTTTATTATATTATAATAAGGAAGAGACTCTGCGAAGGACTTGCTATACAATGTGCACGACTTGGACGCCTCGAACAAGAGAAAGGCAACAATTTGTTTTAGGTTCTAATTCTGCATCTGAAACGGATAGTCCTACTGACACATTAGAAGGTAGCTTTAGTTATATTATTACATTACACAGAGTTAAACTTTAAGAGTATATTCTATGCATTCTAATATTTATTACTTTCTTCAAAATATTATTTAAAGAAAAAAGTATTTAAAAGTATTTAGTTATCAAATGTTTTAACCAATTTATTTTTACTGTTCTTACCAATGAAATTAAATAATATTTGGAATACATTCAATTAAAGTATGTTAATGTTTATGTTACCATCTTTATAGAATTATTATATAAAACATGGACTATTTTTGGTGTATCTACTTTATTTAATTTTCATCAAGATGAGGTACATTTAAAACAATATGCAAAACGCTTAAGGGAAGAAGTGGCAACAAATTTAGCACAAGAAGATGTTATGTACAATGCAAAGATGTATATTATGGACAATGTTCAAACAAGACCCAGTCCAATGGATCCACCACCAATAAAGGTATTATTTTTTATCAACAATAAAATACATGCTGTAAAAAATATATTTTATATGATTACCTTATAAAATATGTGTATTCAAAATATAATAGAAAGTGGCTATAGTTTTTAACATGTATTTAATGGGATTATTACATAACTATTATTATATATTTTGTGAGTAATAAATAACTAATTACAGGTTGAAGTTTATGCCAGAAAGTACAGTCACGAAGAAAGTACAGAAAAATGTATTTATACAGGAATGCTTCTATCTTGGAAAACCATTAACAAAGAATTAACTATTCCTAATTGTATCAGGTTACCGCTCCTGTTATGTCGTGGTACAAAAAGTGGTATGAAAATTGTTCACAATGTGTTAGGTCACATGTTTGATTGTATGGTTGTTCCATTACCTGCTTTAGAGGATGATTTAATATGGCTTGTTCCTATTGTAATTGCTCCAGTTAATAATGAAGAACATTTGAAGCACACAGACAAAATTTGCATGGAGTACAAAATGACAAAACCTTCGGATACAGATACAATAATATTAAATTTTCAAGTTTCGGATTTAATAAAAATGTTAACAGTGTATGTTCACAAGTATTAAAAAGTAATCAATATTTACTACTACTGATGCAAAAAATATAACAACATTACTTAAAATATACATAGTATACTATGTGGAATAATAATAAAAACATATTGAATTTTAGAATTATAAAAGATCAAAGTGATGATGAAAATGATGGAATTTCCTTTGATTTGGAACATATAGAAAAATATCGGGAAGTTTTACATACTCAAATGTTACAAATAGCTGGTCTACAGATAGGGCTGTGCATGTTATGCAAAATTCATTTACCCGTATTTACTATAATGGAAAACAGAGTAAATAAAAACATTCTTAATTTTTATAATTTTTTTTTCTATTGATATTTAATATCATATTTTTATTTTCAGATGAAAGTAAGAAATATGGACATCATGAATCGTGTTCTATTGTATTTAAATCAAAAAGCTCTTGATATATTTCACACACTTAATTTTGAGATATTTTGAATGGTAGTCTCGTTATATACGAGAATTGTATAGAATTGTTTAACGTACATATATACAAACTTGATCAAATAATGATGCAAATGAACGTAATAACGCTGTAATCTTCAAATTGTAACATATATATTTGTATTTATTTGCGTAGTAATGTATTTTTTTTTAATATATATAGCATAAATATTATTCTTATAAATGATATTCATTATTATTTTTTGTACAATCAAGTTATATTTATAAAATATAGTAGTAATAAAATCTTTAATAAGTCAATTACATTTCACTTCTATATGGAGCTCGTTCTTATAAATAAAACAAAATTTCATTTCTATGAATCTCCGTCTGTAATTTCCATCTATGGTAACAAAAAATAAAAAAATTAGCTCAATTATTTAATTAATAAAATGAGTCATTTTAAAAACAATTGATCTTACTTGACTCTCCAATTTTTCCTTTCTCTTCTTAGCTTTACTATTAAGAATATAATATCTGAAATCTATATATCCATCAGGTTTTTCATCAAGTAGAGCTGGTAGATGAATCCCAAGTACTTCAGGTAACATAAAAGGTTTTAACCATGTTACAAGTGGTGTACGACCTTTTGTGTATTGTCCATCACGATGATAAAATAGTAAGCCATCCAAAGGATGTAAATGCGAAAGATTCGCTAATTCTGAACCTATATCAGTATTACAACTAATATGTGGTAGAGGTAATATTGGAAATGTATTCACATGTATATTTCTTTCTTGCAACTCTTTTCTTTCCTCCAATTGGGATTTTAACCAAAACAATCTAAATTCAGTCTAAAACAAGAAAAGATTAATTTTAGTTTATAATTATGATGATAAATTATAAGGAACTCTGTTAAAAGTAAGAATTAAAAATCTTACATCACAATTCATTAAAGACTGATTAGACCATGCAAGTACATCTAAGACATAATATATTTTCTGCTGCTTTATCCAAATACAATCTATAATAGTGCAACTGCTTCTGTGACTATATGAATTACCACCTGGAAGTGCTGAATAAAATTTTCCAAGTCGGTTACCTCGTTTGTTATATGCATTAGTTATGCCCTACAAAATAATATATTCTAATAAAACAAAAGGATTTTATTCTTTTCTTTGTTAGATATTAATTTGTTTTCTTTTAACATACTTTACATGCAACAACTAAAGTTCTTTTTCCTTGAGGGCAAGGAACTATGATCCATTTTTCTAACAGATCCTGAGGTACATCCAACATCCATTCAGACATCATTAATTGATTTGCACAATACTTATTTCGTTTAGATAAATGATGCTTTTTTTTATCATTTTCGTCAATTTCCATATCTTCTTCGAATTCATCTTCTTCAGAATTAAAGGCTTCCTCTAATATTCTTCGTCCAACATTAAATGTAATATCTCTACATCTAACAGATAATGTTAATAAAATTGTTATTATTCCTATAATTTCTTATGAAATGTAGTTACAAGTATGTACAAGAAATATATATACTTTTTCTGAAACTGTAGTAAACGCTGACGTCTTATTTCTTGTGGAGTATCAATACTATCTACACTCAGGTTATAGTTATCCTTTTTAATAGGCTTTTTATAAAATTTAGCACGTGGATTACTACATTGTTTTTCATTTCTCCTTATTGGACTATCTTTCATTTCAGTTGCCATAATTGAAGTCACTGAGTTATTACTTACTATACGAAAATAAATGGTACATGAAACAAAATAAAAATGATTATAAAGGTATCATTCTATTTAAAAGAAAAAAGAAATTCAATTTATTCAATAAATTATATTGATATTAAGAAGTGTTGCTTTTCCTTAAATAATAAACAATTGTACACAAACCTCTTTTCAATGCTTTTACAATAGATCAAAGCAATCGTACATAATATAAAAAATACATTCATTTCATTTAATACTATCGTGCAAAATAAAAACGTACTTACGCGTAAATGCTGCGTTTATTCATACTTTGTTAGAGGATTCTTCGTATCTCCTTTAAATTATTATTCGCATTACGAGAAATAATGACATCGTCGAAACTTCCACTTCGCCGCATCTGCGCTTTGCCCCTTTGCAAACTGCTGCCAACGTGATTTTTGCAAATATAAAATGGAATTTCTGTTTACAGCAGAACCACTCGCAACCTCGGAACTACTTAAACGTCAGAGTTGAATGTTACATGCATTATAGATTATACGAATAATTCTTACATAAATAACTCGTATCTAAATAAAAGTTCATTCGTAATTCGCGAATAGACGTTTATCTAGATGAAGCGTTGCTCTTATTTGTTACTCGTTATCTAGATGGAATTTCGTCAAATCTGGTAAAAGGAAAAGTATCTCGAAGTAACTACAACTTGTTCCAAGTCTAATTTGCTCTACTTTTCTCTACTTCTACTTCCATTCTACATGAACGACTGTCAGAGTAGTATTTTTACATGATTCTTGTGTTATTTGTATCGAAGATAAATTAGAGAAGAATATTTATAAATGGGATAGCGATGATAAGATTTGTATCATTTTGTATACTAACTAACGAAGAAAAACGAAATAAGTTGTAAACTAAGACGTCACGTTTGTTGTAAGATTATTGTTTATGACAACAAATCATTTCTGACGATTTTAATCGAAAATAGTAATGGACGATCAACAGTTAAACAATTTAATTAAATGGTTAGATACTTTTGACATTGCAGCACCTCACTCAACAGTGGAGGATATAAGCGATGGTGTTGCTTTAGCAGATGTTTTAGCCCAAATTGCTCCAGAATGGTTTACTGCTGCTTGGAGGGCAAAGATTAAACCCGATGTCAGTTCTAACTGGAGATTAAAAGTTAGTAACCTCAAGAAAATAATCGAAGCTGTAATGGAATATTATATAGAATGTTTAAATCAACAGTTATCAGGTTATATTAAACCCGATGCATCTAAAATTGGTGAACATTGCGATTATTACGAATTACGTCGTTT
Organism: Hylaeus volcanicus; assembly: GCF_026283585.1. Taxonomy (NCBI): domain Eukaryota; kingdom Metazoa; phylum Arthropoda; class Insecta; order Hymenoptera; family Colletidae; genus Hylaeus; species Hylaeus volcanicus. The sequence continues at coordinate 25,989,759 of NC_071976.1, forward strand.
ATTACAATTAATTCTTGGATGTGCAGTTAATTGTAATCAAAAGCAACAATATATAACAAGGATCATGGGTATGGAAGAAACTGTTCAACAAGCTATTATGCAAAGCATTCAAGAATTGGAAAGTAATATGAACGGTCCAAAATTAAGTTTAGGTACTAGTCTTAACTTTGAATCTTTGGATGTAGCTGATGGTACTCAGCAAAGATTATTGACACAACTTCAAACAACTGTTGACATGAAAGAACAATTGGCACAAAGGTGTCATGAACTTGATCATCAGTTATCGCTTTTACAAGAAGAAAAAGCAGCACTAGTAGCAGAAAATAAGAAGCTTCAAGAAAGATTAGATGAATTTGATAATCCAGAAGAATCTGGTTCTATTTTAAGATATTCTGGCTTAAGGAAAGAAGTAGAAGCTCTTAAAGATGAGCTATTTAAGGTGGAAACTTCTAGAGATGATTATAGATTAAAGGTAGAACTATTAGAAAAAGAAGTATTAGAGTTAAGATCTAGACAAGAAGATTTACAAAAAACAGCAGCCAAAGCTAATCATTTAAAAGATGAAGTAGATGCATTAAGGGAAACTGCAGATAAAGTAACTAAATATGAACTTACAATAGAATTCTACAAAAAGAAAATGGAAGACCTAAGTGATTTGAAACGGCAAGTTAAAATATTGGAAGATGAGAACTTACAATATTTGCAGTCTAAGATAGATTATGAGGAAGAATCAAAGCGAACTGCAATGCTACGCAATCATTTAGAAGTTTGCAAACAACAACTTGCTGAAGTTAATCATAAATTAGATGAACAAACCAACAAATGTGATAAACTTGAATTTGAAGGGAAAAAAATGGAAGCAAAGTTAAGCACTTTACAAAGGGAAAGAGACAGACTAATTGTTGAAAGAGATGCTTTAAAAGAAACAAATGAAGAATTAAAGTGTACACAATTACAGGCAGCAGAAAATATGGCAAAACCTAGTACTGATAGTGCAGTTACAAGTACAGAAATGATACCTCTTGAAATTAAAGAAAAGTTACTATGTTTACAACATGAAAATAAAATGTTGAAACTTAAGCAGAAAGGAAACGATGATAAGTTACCTACAGTCCAAGCAGTGTTAGAAGATTCTGAGGAAAGATTAAATGTACTTAGAACTGAAAATCGTAAAGCTAATCAGAAAATAATTGAATTAGAAAATAGATTAGAAGAAGTATTGGGAAAACAGTCAAGTGGAGAGAATAAACCTGACAATACCAATTTAGGACAGAAAATAACACAGTTACAAGATGAACTACGAAGAGTGCAAGGAGAAAAAGAGCGTTTTATTCTTCAAATCGAAGAACGAGAAAATGCACTACAAGCTCAAAAACAAAAAGCTTTTGCTCTCCAAGAAAAATTATCGCGCAGAGAATGTGATAATGCAGCACTTGAAGAACGTTATAAAAAATATGTGGAAAAAGCGAAAAGTGTTATAAAAAGTTTAGATCCTAAACAAAATAATTCATCTCCTAACGAAATAGGTGTTTTAAGGAATCAGATCTTAGAACAACGAAAGATTATGGAAGATATGGAACGATCTTTAAAAGAATCTAAATTAATCAAAGAAATGGAAGAAAAACTAATAATATCTGCCTTCTATCATTTAGGTTTAACTTGTCATAGAGAAGCAATAGATCAACGTCTAGCAGCCTTGAGTTCAGGTCAGGGACAATCTTTTTTGGCACGACAGAGGCAGCCATCAGCTAGACGTCATTTACCTTATAATTCTAAATAATATGCAACAAAACTCCTATTTAGATTTATAGACTTTATTTTAATTAGAATTATAAAAAGAAACATCTACATGGATAGAAATAATTCAGGACTTTGTAGCACTCACTTCAAGAACTGTGCAATTTTTAACAGACTTCAATAAGGAGGAGGTTACTCAATTCAACATGTATATTTATTTTTTTTTTTTTCATGCTATAATAGTAAGCTTTATGTCTTATACAATCTATAAAACTTCAATATCAATTGAGTATTGATGAAAGATTGATTACCAATAAATTAACACAATTTCCAAATGGTTTTTTGTAAAAATAGGTGTGAAATCATAATACAGTATACAATTGTATATATAATACATGTTACTTATTTTTAAATATGTGTACATGTTACATGAATATCAAAATATAAAAATGCATAGGTTTGTATGTTTCTACCTAGTAAGAACTACAATAATGTGCCTCCTATTATTTATATTACATGCTGCGTAATATTTATTTAATGAACATACCTTATACGATTGTAGATGTATGCTAGGAGATTTCGAAAATTTTAATTTTTATGGGAAGGATTTATAAAAGGCTGTCAATTGTGGTGTATAAAGGCAAAAATGAAAGAATATTAAAAAATAAGCCAACAGTATGCTGCAACAAATGTAATGTACAGGATATTTCAAGAAAATATTATTTTATTTGTAAATTTTATATATATATGTAATACATCAAATAATATACAAGCTTGTAAACACACAAAATAAAAGAAAGGATAAATTTATGTGTACACACAAAAGTTCCGTTACTTTGTCAACATACATCTTACCGAGATGAACAAAATCCATAACACTTTCAATAAAAATTAGAATTTGAATTACAGAATTAAATATTTCGTCTCGTAAACGAATCGCTATATATTATTTCTATCCCTTATCTATTACTCAAATAAAATTTTACCCATCTGTGAAGTTTTATATATTAAATTCAATTTTTAAAGAAATTCACACAGCATAAAAATATCTATAGATTTTTTTTATAAGAATATAACAAGACTTACGAATCATTCATAATTTTCATATTTGTACATATTTTAATACCCTTAAAAAATGCAGAAAGAATCTACTTTTCAAAACTATTTTTATATACATAATAAATGCAAAATTCTATAAAGACATACATTTTGTTTACATAAATATACAAAGTAGAATATATAAATTTTTATCAAATAATGATGATCAATATTATTTAAATATGTCACTTCAGTACCATGTTTAAATATTTCCTGGATATATACGTTCAAGTGCAATTTGTCTTTTATGATGTAACTTATCAATGTATGTCAATTGTCTACTGTTTTGTATTATCGGCTTCACATTTTGTATTTTAATTATCTTTTGTATATCAGAATAACATCTTTGATAATAAAATATTGCATTAAGAAAATCCCACACATTAAATTCTGGCCATAGCACGGTAGTGAAATAAACACACGTGTTTGATATCTGAAATAGATTACAGAATAGTAATTTACAGAATGGAACACAGTACAAAAAAAAATAATTTATAAACTTACTTGCCACATAAGAAAATCACTAAATCTGACTTCTCCAGAAGTACGAATTAATAAGTCAGGATTTGGTGAATTATTTGTGTACAAGCAATTAGAAATTAAATTCTCATCTATGTCATCCAGAAGAATATCACCACCTTGAACACCCTCAATTACATCCTTAATGGCATGTGTAATTTCATCTCTTGCTAAAATGTTGTATAAGAAAACAATGTATAAATTTAATTCCTTTCTATGTTTCTTAATAATTGTCCACTGTTATTAGAATTTCATAAGATTGATTGTAATGTAAATGTGGCTTAATTTACTTTACATGTACTCCATTTTTTAAACACACTTACATGTGTAAGCAAATGCAATGTTAAGAAATACTTTAGTATGATCTTTAGTACAAATCATAGTTTCTGCTATTAATTCTTGTATATTTTGAGGTAATAGTGACAAATTACCAATTATACGAACACATAAACCATATTCTTTGGCTTTATCTCTGTAATACAAATATTTATTACTCTCTATATCTTTCACAAAAATAAAATGAACATTTTTTATAACTACAAATGAATTGTGGCATACTTTTCACCTAGAAGACGTCGAAATTTTTGCTCTGCGAGATTCAAAAGTCCATTCACTTCTTCATCTTTTCGTTTAAAATTTTCAATACTAAAGGCATAAAATGTCACCTCTTTTATACCAACATCTCTACACCATTGTAGAGTTTCCGCAAACTTATCAAATCTAAAAATTTCAATTCATATTTAACACAAAATATGTATAAATTGCATATACATATAACGCATTCCATTAATACATACCCTTTTGTATGTCCTTCTATTTTTTCTATTCCATTTTTAGTCGCATAACGTCTATTACCATCCATTATAAATGCCACATGCTTAGGAATATGCCCAGTTTTTATAACTTTTGTCGCCAAAAGTTGCAACCAGCTTAACGTGCTATCTCTTATCCATGACATTGTTTACAAATATTTAAGTACATAAATTTTAAGAATAATATTTAAAACTTCTTCGAGTGACTTTCACGATTAATTTTAAACGTTTCATATAGACATTGTTTTTTTTTATTATTTTGTGTACTTTTTCATCACAAGTAACAGTAAGGTGTAATGACACTATTAAAAAATATACGTTATTTCGCACGAACTTATAACTGTAGAATTTTGTACAAGAATATTGTTCAAATGTACTTCGTGGCAAGTCATGCGTATCTTTGAAAAAACTAACTAAAATAATTATCCTCCCGACACGTCGACATTTAACCTTATCAACATTTTAAATACACAGTCATTATCTCCGTGAATTACAATAGTTCGTTTCATAACATCTTTATTTATACAGTTTGCATGGTATTGCATTTGCTTATTGGGATACTCATTAACAAATTTTGTTAGGAATACAAAATCTTAGAAAAGTTACATTGATGCATTCCAATAAATACATTCATGTACATATGTGCAAGTTAGTTACACATAGATATTTCGAGTATTATTCGAGTTACAGAGCGTCCATCTTGAACTTTAGTTTATCGAGAAAATTGTACATATTTGTCTTTAACCTCCATAAATGTATATAAATATTTGAATACTAATGGTAATGACAAATAATGTTTATATTCGCGACGAGTACTTATTTAAGACATCTATTATTATTTATTGCAATTAATTTATTTTATAAGAATTTTTTTGTTACACCAGATTCTAAAATAAATGCAAACATAAATGGTCTACTAAGTTACTTGTAAAAATGACTTTAAATTAATTAATCTAACTAGATCACGTATTAAAATAATTTATTGAGTATCAACGTAACATATTGCATCGCTATGTAAAGACAGTATTTTTGTTTTGTTAATAATAATTTTTTTAATTTTCGTTGTACTGTTTTTGAATTACAAAAGTATTTTTTTTTATAAGCAAAACTTTGAGTTTTGTAAAGACTATAGTGTGATCATCGACTGGACACTTATGGTGACAAACATGATGAATTTTACACTTTATTTCTTTACAGTTTATATTAATCTTGAAATTAAGATTATCTGCTGCTTTGTTCATATTTTTTTATAAATATAGTTCTCTGTTTCTACAATCTTAACTTCAATTACAGTGTTGCACGGAACATATGTTCACAAATATTCGTATCTTACGGGTAAACTACGCAAAATCCAACTTTTGGAAATGTAATATTCCAAGCAGAAATGAGGAACGTAACAGTAGTTAAATGACTTAACATATTTTTCCCAAATTTCGAAAATACATAATAAAATAAAAAATTGAATAAAGTTTGCCTCTGAGATGTGAATATGTTTCATAGTCACGCGTATTCGTAAACAACGCGAGTACAACACGTGTGTATAATCTTAAAACTGTACGTCTAATTTCGCTTTTTCTTTTTTTTTACGAAATATCGTGGGAAAGAGATGCAATATTTTCTCATTAGCTACGAAGCAAAAATTGAGTAGGGGGTTCCTAAGTAGCATGTTACGTTCCTGCATAATACGGTACGTTGTGTCGACAATCGGGTATGGGGGGGACTACTTTCCGTTGAGGAGGTGAGCGTGCGTGTGCGTCTCGCGGTCGAGACCTCGCGAGAGAGAAAATGAAATCCGAAATGGTTATTGCCGCGCTATGACCCTAAAAAGTAAATGTTTCTCTTTGTCTGTGAGTGAATAATAAACGATTGGTCAGGCAAAATGGAGGGCAGCGTGTCCAAGAACGAGGCTGCAATAGCACCAGGTAAAGAATGGGAGCGATAAGCGCCCCTTACCGTCCGCAACGAAGCGAGGCGTGCGGTTCGTTCCTAAGCAGCGTTCTTTCTTACAGAGCTGTACTTCGTAATTGCCAAATTCTTAACGGCGGGACCTTGTCGTGAGGCCGCAGAGGTGAGTGTTTCCTGGTTTAAAAAGATGAAATTACGTTCGAACGTATCGTGACGAGAAATGTACGTTTTAGGTGTTGAAGCGTGAATTGGAGCGAGCTAAGGTAAGACGATTGGTCTGAGTTGACGTTTTGCCGGGGTGACACTATACATACCCATCGGCTCCACATGGTTTGCACGTGGTTTCTGCTTGTCAAAACATTAGAATTTCAAGGTCGGCGACCTTGATATTCGACAAATTGTGCCAGTTTGATTTCGTGTAAAATTGATCGATCGATCGATCAATTTTTATGATTTTTGATTTTTTCGCAGGTTTTACCGCAAAGACTAGATTGGGAAGGGAATGTACATAATCAAACATTTGAAGAGTTGGTAAGTGACTGAATTTTTTGTCCTGGAAACTTGTTATTTAGGATATAAAAATTCGCTGCATACGACAGGAAAATTAAGTTACTTTTCGAAATGATATTATGATAAATTGTGTTTCATTGTGTCGTAAAGTGGTAGACGAATGCGGATATTCGAAGTACCCCTAATAGAATGCTACCCCTTTTCTGTCCCACCACTCTACCTTTCTCCTTCCCCATGGTCTGTGCGCTGTTGCACAAGATCTCCCCACTATGTTACTTTCAACCAATAAGCATTAACTTCCGGCCATCTTGTGCGAGCTGATCAATGAGTATATTTCATGCTCAGACCTTATTTATAGAAACTGGTATCGTACGTGACGAGTGGTCTGTTCAGATTGGTCGTCTCTGTTTGTTCGTTCTGTGATTGGTTAGAGACAGGGACTACTTTACACTACTTAAATTTAAATTATTAGCGCGAAACTAATCGTAGTAAAATATTTTTTTTTTATCGTTAATGATATATTTCGAGATATATCCGGTATATTACATATAGTAAAATTTAATAAAAAATAATTGTGAAACATGATATTGTAGGAAAAGAAGTATCCTCATATTGGACCAAATCATTTGTTACAAATATGTGCCAGAATTGGTCCCGTATTAGAAAAAGAAGTTCCTCCATGTATACCAGGAGCAGTATCCCTTCTTGGAGCAGGCAGACAATCTTTGTTACGTACATACGAGGGTAGGATTGAAATTAATGCAAAAATATTTAAATAATTATTGATATTATTCATCTTTTGTATGTATGTATACCATAAATTTTTGTAGATGTCTTACGTCAAGTACATGGCATCGTTTCATATTCTGGAAGACTAGGTGGAAAACCCTTTTTGAAATCACCTTATAGTTTATCAGTGCCTAATACAGGTAGATTGGATATGTAATGTTTGAAATTTGAAGAATAAATATCTCTCATATTTGCCAGCATTGCTTCGACGCTATTTTGTATCTTCATCTTTTTATAGTACGTGTACTTCAAGGAAGGGAGAATTCAGGTCCTTTGAGTCGACGGGAGGCGATACCAACGAAGTTTTATAGTAAAATGCAGTTGTACAGACATACATTGGGACATTTATCTGCAGTATATTGTGTTCTTTTTGATCGCACTGGGAAGTATATAATAACTGGAGCAGATGATTTACTTGTTAAAGTATGGAGTTCTATCGATGGACGTTTATTAGCTACTTTTCGGGGAGCTTCAGCTGAAATTATGGATATTGCAGTAAATTTTGATAATACTTTACTTGCTGCTGGAAGTCTAGATCGAATACTACGTGTCTGGTGCTTTCAAACTATGTCTCCTGTAAGCAGTTAGCGGTATCATTTTGAGTTGGTTTGCGTATACTTCATCTTAATCGCCCATTATTTCTTTTCAGATAGCAGTTCTGTCTGGACATTCTGGCATGATAACATCTGTAAATTTTTGTCCTATATCTTGTAATGGTGTATACTATTTGGTTTCCACAAGTACAGATGGATCTGTTGCATTTTGGTCTCATACAAAAAAAGCAAAGGAGAGAGCAGTGTTTCAGTGAGTAGAGATATCAGTTTTATTTTTTTATTTCAACATTGTAACAATTAAATTATCTTTTCCATAAACATTAATCTCACATAATGGAACTTATTATTCGTTCTTTGTAGACCAAAACCAATTCAGTACCATGAAAAAATGCGACCTGGCCAGGCACAGATGATTTGTGCTTCATTTAGCCCTGGTGGAGCATTTATGGCTGCTGGCTCAGCAGATCATCATGTTCGAGTATATGCAATGTTAGGAGATGAAGGTCCACGTAGAGTTTTAGAGGTTGAATCACACTCTGATACAGTTGATAGTATTCAATGGGCACATAGTGGTTTAAAGTTCATTTCCGGTTCTAAAGATGGCACCGCAAATGTGTGGAATTTTGAACAGCAACAGTGGGTTTATAAACGTTTATTAATGACTACAAAACTTCCAGGGTAATTAAAACGTTATATATGTTTATAAAGCGTTCACCAAATATTTGCTTATTTATTATAATTTTAATAACTATGCCCTATCTTCTATCGTTTTTAGAGAATCGGAAACAGATGATGATTCTAATAAAAAAGCTAAAGTAACCATGGTTAGTTGGGATGTAAGCGATGAATGGGTTATTACAGCTGTAAATGACAGTTCATTAAAAGTATGGAATGCAAAGTCAGGCGAATTGGTAAGAGTTCTTCGTGGACATAAAGATGAAGTCTTTGTGTTAGAATCTCATCCAATAGATCCTCGTGTGATATTGAGTGCCGGACATGATGGACAACTTATAATTTGGGATGTACTAAATACAGAACCAATAGCTTGTTTCCAAAATTTTATCGAAGGTCAAGGTAACGGTGCTGTTTTTGATGCAAAATGGTCTCCGGACGGAACAGTGCTGGCAGCTACAGATTCTCATGGACATCTTTTGATATATGGTTTCGGATCTGGTGTTCAGAAACTTAAAATAGTAAGTCCCTCCGGTTTTATCTTTTCATTTTATTGCTTCTAATTTTTACCGATAAGCATATTAATAAACATATTTTTTTCTTTTAGATACCAAAAGAATTATTTTTCCATACGGATTATAGACCATTAATACGAGATGCAAATAATTATGTTTTGGATGAACAAACGCAAACAGCACCTCACTTAATGCCTCCACCATTTTTGGTAGATGTTGATGGAAATCCTTACCCACCAGCTTTACAAAGACTGGTTCCTGGAAGAGAAAACTGTAGAGGAGAGCAATTAGTACCAAACATTGCAGTAGGTGCCGGAGGTATAGAAGTTATTTTTTATCCTTACTTCATGTATATAATATAAGAAATTTAATGTTCTCATATTATCAATTTGCATTCCTACTAAATATTATTTTGTATAGGAATGCAAGAAGTTATCGAGGGTCTTCCAACTCACGAACCACGGTCTAATATTGACCAATTAATTGAAGCTCTTGCTCAAAGGCAAAATATTAATGTTGAAGGCGAAGGTGGCGATGACAGAGAAGAAAATTTACTGGAACAACCAGTCCGTCAAATGGCTAGTCCTCGAGGAAGCAGATCGGGCTTGAGAAGAGCCGGCGATGTCGAAGGTGTACGACAAAGTAGTGGTAATTGGCAAAGAGATAATACTACACCTTGGAATAAGCCTATACTTGCTCGACCCTTGAATCCGGCTGTTAGAGAAACACAGTTTAGAGCTTTGTACGTTTCACGCAATTTATTAAATTACAAATTAATTTTCTGATTCTAATCTTCATTAATACTTTGATCAATCATTTAAATTTACAAATACATTAAAATACAATAACATTCATAGACACGCAGCAGCAGAAATGGAACTTGAGAATTGGAGACGCGAAATGCGAAGAAGACCACAACCAATTGATACTGCCAATATCGAAGGCAATATAAGTAGCCGATTAACGAATCGAAAACGTAATAGAACTGCCAGGCATGGTTATAGAACTAGGGCCGCACGTGGTGAAGAGCAGGAGGATGAAGAGTTTGAGGTACTTTCTAAATACAAGTAATTCAAATACTCCGAATATATTCATTTTGTGTTTCTAAAAATAAAATGTGTAATCATGTTAATGCTTTCAGAACCTTGAAAATGGGGGAACAACAGGAAGTTCAGCCAGTAGTAATAGTAATGACTCCACTGCTCACGAAGAAGACTTATGTTCTGATAGTTCCACTTCAGATTCTAGTACTGAATATTCAGATTGGATTGCTGATCATGGTTTAAATCTAGAACCACCAAAGAGAAGTAAACGAAAGCCTGTAAAAAAGCGATCTCTTACTCCGCCAAGTGATACGGATAGAAGACGTAGTAAGCGCCCAAAGAAAAAGGTAAGTAGATAGTTTTTATTTTATGTTTCGGAAATTATTGTTTTAATACCATTTTTTTTCTTTTCATTTCAAGCCCTTACCGGTACCTAATGGTATTGGAGAAGTTCCAGAAGCGTTTAGACCTTCCGAATGGCTTACCGAAATAATACCAAGAAAAGCTCCTTACTATCCACAAATGGGTGATGAAATTGTCTATTTTCGACAAGGTCATCAATTCTATTTAGACGCTGTTAAAAATAAAAAAGTGTACGAACTCGGGCCACGATGTGAACCATGGAATAAAGTTCATATACGGGTAAAGTATTTTCAGAATATTTACTTTATGAGCATTATGACGTCGGAAATATTAACTTAAAGACAAATTTTAAGAATACAATTTAATATGTTTATAGGCCCAAGAATTCGTGAAAGTAGTAGGAATTAAGTACGAAATTCGTCCACCTCGATTATGTTGTTTAAAACTAGCATTGATGGATGAAGATGGCCGATTAACAGGGGAAAACTTCACTATCAAGTATCACGACATGGCCGATGTATTAGATTTCTTAGTTCTACGTCAAACATTTGATACAGCTTTAGCACGTAGTTGGTCTGAAGGGGATCGATTTCGTTGTATGATTGATGATGGGTGGTGGATAGGTCAAATACAATCAATGGAACCTTTAGATGAAGATTTTCCAGAATCTTTTTTCATGTGCTTTCGCGTCAGATGGGACAATGGCGAATTCGAGAGAATGAGTCCTTGGGACCTTGAACCAATCGATGAAAACAGTATGTATAGAATAATCAGCAATTCGTTTATAATATTGATCTGTTCGTGTTGCTATGACTTATTTCAAAATTTTGTTTGGCAAAATTAACATGCAACTTTTATTTGAACTTTTAAAATATTTGTTGCAGGACTTCCTGCAGAACTTGGCGGTGCAGTTCCTGTACTTCCAGAGGAGATACGAACGATATTATATCAGCCACAAGCAGAAGAATGGCCATTGGGGGATAGAGAAGCCACATGTCGTAGAATTATACGTGGATTAGATCAAGTGATGAGTCTTGCAATTGCAGAACCATTTATGGCACCTGTTGATCTCAATGTTTATCCATCATATGCATTCGTTGTGGAATATCCTATTGATTTGTCGACTATAAAGGCTCGTTTTGAAAATCATTTCTATCGAAGGATTACATCAGCACAATTTGACGTTAGATACTTAGCGACAAATGCCGAACAATTTAACGAGCCGCATAGTCAAATAGTAAAGCGTGCACGAATAGTTACTGACTTATGTTTACGGATTATAAAGTAAGATTTGGTTCACCTACACAGACATTTTATATAATTTATATCTGGTTTAATTACATCATCTTAATTTTAGTAAGCTATAATAATATAAAACGGATTATGTTTTATTTATCGTTCAGAGAAACTACGGAATTGGATGTACCGGCTATTTATCATCAATTGGTCGATACGTACCATTCTTCCGATTCTGAGGTTGAAGTGGAAGATGCGAAAGATAAACCTTCGACAAGTACCCAGAGAGCAACTTCAAGTAGAAATTTACGTTCACAAGAAGTAGTAAATGATTGGAAAGTACAATGCCGCCAATTATTAGAAACATTATGGCAATGCGAAGATTCTATTCCTTTCAGGTAAAATAAGTATACTAACACATTCCAAAAGAAATCATCTTTAATTTAAATTGTTACTAAATATTTTCATTTCTAATCTTCAACAGACAACCAGTTGATAGATTGGAACACCCAGATTATCACCAAATTATAGATACACCAATGGATTTACGTACAGTAAAGGAAGATTTATTGGGTGGTAACTATGAAACTCCCTTAGAATTTGCCAAAGATATGAAATTAATATTTACAAATAGTAAAAATTATAACACTAATAAACGTTCAAGGGTAGGTCTCATTTATGATGTGTATTTATTGAATATATTCAGAGGACTTCAATAAAAGATTTATTTTATTATCTCTTTCGGATACTTTGTAGATATATACAATGACAATAAGATTATCAGCCATGTTTGAAGAACATATGCGAAAGATTATGTCGAACTGGAAGTCTGCAAGAAGACGCAATAATAATAGAGAAAATGCAAAAGGGAAAGGAAAAAAGGGTAAAACTCGATTAACAAACGGCATTGGTACGTTTAATTTCGTGAACATTAAATACTCAGTGAAATGTTAATGAACAACTGAAGTAACAATATGTAAATATTTAAAAATGTTATACATTAAATAATTGAAATTCATGTGTAGGACCGCCGAAATCAAAATCTGCTTGTACAGATGATGATGATGTAAATAGTGAAGATGACGACGAAGACTTAGATGAAGTACAAAAGAAAAATTCTAATGTGTCCGTGCCAGGTATGTATTTTAGTTTTAATTCATTACATTATTTACTTACACGTCATATCTGATTTCGAAATATGTTGAATATTTTTTAGGACCATCGCGTATGATGAACGGCCATACTAAACGTTCTAGTACTTCGCCACGACTGCTAAAACTTCGAATTTCTAGATCCGCTGTGACTAAGAAGACGAAAGAAAGTGAAAGTGATGGCAGTGAAACGGAAGCTTCGATAGAAAGTGAAAGTAGTGGTAGTATGCCTGTAAGAAGGACACGAGCAAGAAAAACAATACCTAGTGCTAGCACTGATAGTGATTCTGGAGATGTATATACACCCAGCAATCGTGGAAAGCAAAGTAGGAAAATTCGCGCGAAGAATAGTAAAAATATTAAGCAAGTGAAATCAAAGTCCAAGACGTTTGTTGCCGCCGATGATGACGATGATGACGATGACGAAGATGAGGACGATGAACAATTTGCTGCAGCTGAATCATCAGATGAAGAAAGCGAGGAAGAAGTTATTAACAAAACTAGCACAAGATCGCGGAAACTAGTAACTTCGCCTGAGCACGACACTAATTTGAAGTGCATAACAAAGAATGGAAGAAATCATATTGAAAGTCAGAGTGAAGAAGATGAAGAAGAAGATGAAGAAGATGACGAAGAGGAGGAGGCAGAACAGTCCCAACATGAAACTAATAATCAAGATTCAGACAGTGAAGACTCGGATAAAATGTTTGCGTCATCGAGGTTGCAAAGAAGAGTTCGCGGATTAAGAGAACCACGTATTCATGAAACAACACAAAATTCAAGAAGAACTGGGAAACGTCCTCGTTACAATGAAGAAAGTGATGAAAGCAATACGATGCCAGTTAGAAACCGACGTAAAATTAAACGTCAATCTTATGCAGAAAATAGTGATGAAAGTTTACCAGAACCTGAGAACATGGCAGGCATTAGTATAAGTAGTAGAGGACGTGTACGTAAACTGACCGCACGAGCACGCGCTTTTCTCGAGACTCAGTCACCCTAACAGCATCTTTCATGCTAGTAATAAAAATGTAAATTATTACCCTTTAAAATGATTCTTACAAATGTTTAAGAATACTGTAAAAACTTTAAATGTTATTTGATAATATTTGTTCTTTGAAACATGCGACTGTATCCATACTGTAGCATTACACTAAATTTGTGTATGCCAGGATATTATTGCCTGAAAATTTTAGAATAAGATCCTAGATAGACTGTACGTATAAACACTTGAGATTGTCATAGCAATTCATGATAAACACTGCTACAAAGTACTTCCATTATTATGAAGCACATTTATAATTTTTTTTTTTCAAGGTTCGAATACATCATTAAATTAACAGTACACGAGACAGACTTAGTAACACTAGCGAAACAATGAAACACCATTTTATAATAATACTTTTTTGTTTTATTGTTATATATCTGTATGTTTACTTAAATTTAGCGACATTATTGGTTATTTGCATAAGTATACTGGTCATTTCAACGTATACATAATACCCAACATTTAAAATGCAATAACATCTGAATTATTAAGTGTTCCAACGAATTATTTTTACAAAGTATTCCAAACTTTTATCAACATATACTGTTTAATAATACAGATGATAATGATTCATTGCAAATTCTGAATTTCTATATGAAAAACTAAGTAGTACATAATAGTATTTGTATTGTACTGTTGAAAATATGTTATTGTACCTGGAATGACACGGATAATCTCCATCTTGTTCAGGGAATATAACTAAGATTAGCCTAAAACTTCAACGTTCTGCTTGTTTAAACAAAGTCAATTGACAAGTGAAAAGCTACTATCATGCTAAGATCTTAGGAACTTTAAATAAAACCATACCTATTCGTACATGCAGTTAATAAAAATGATCTGTATGAGTGTTTACATTTCCATTTGATGAAATTACAATGAATTATTTGTTTTGATCATAAGTACTCTTTTTAATAACAATGACGTTTATTCGATGAATTCAGCATTTGTAGATTTATACATTTTTCTAATAAGATGAAATACCATATATCTTAATAGAAATGTAATTAATTTGGGGTCATAAAGCACTGAACTTTTTATCGCGTGTGTACATTTTAACATTCGTTGATTGCATCAAGTGTTTGTACATTGAAAAGAAAGCTGTACTTATCTTCCATATTTTGTAAATTCTATTAAAGGGGGCAGTGCCTTTGTGAATACGATTATTTATTTAAGGAACATACAAGTAGCACACATCTTTATTTTTGTTTCTTGAAATAATCTCAAGTAAATAAACGTATTTCCTTCAATAAAACTAATTAAATTAATTTCGTGTTAATGGCACTGTTTTAAATTTGTTAAGGCTATACTTAAAATATTATGTTACTTGTAAATACAAATGTAATTTAACATGATTGCAATTTTTGTTTTAATAATATGTAAAGAACGCGTGTTTAACACGATCTGTAGTATGAAGTAGTAACTTTTTACATGTAATTTGTATGTCCATTAGAGGATTAAGAACCAATGCTCGTGCGATTTTAGCAATTTTTCATACGTAGAACAAATAGAAAAAAATAGACATTTTTCAAATTTATATAGTATAAAAATTAATCCATTTATCTAATAGGATACAAATTTTCCAAAACAGTTATGCAGCTGTTGAACTAACATAACATAAGAATATGTGCACAAATATTGGAAGTCTTGACTGTCTCGAGTCATTGTGATATTAGCTTAAGAATATTAAATATACAATGGTATAAATATTAATGATTAGAAGTATAATGAATATTTTTTTAATAATGCCTCGAATAAAAAAAGAGTCATATCAATGCGGACTCAAAAAATAGAATTTCTGATTATATTAATTTAATACCAATATTAACTTCGATCATTTAATTAATTATATTACAATTAACATGTTCATATCTTAATCTTCAGAATTAATATAATTTTGTGTATATAAATATTATGAAATAACAAAACTTAATTAATACGGCAGCGATAGTTTCGATTTGTGTAAAATTTGAAACTTTAGTTGTCACACTAATGTGCTCTGTTGCATACCTAGTTTATCGAAACCCACCGTCACCAATAAAATAAAGAACTATTAAATTGTTTCATATACACTTGTTATTTATTTTCAAACCTATAACAATTTTTTAAGTAATCATACACGCATTTATATTCAATACTTACAAAATGAAAGATCAGTTGAAGTTAATTTCGTGAGAAATTGAATTGAAAATGTTTCATTCTCACTCTAGATAGCGTTGTTTTTCTTTTGAGTTATTGAGTGTGTGAAAGGCCACCGCTCACTAAGCCGCTTTATGAGCGGGTTTTAATACCAGTGGCGTCATCGGTGGGAAAACGCCCAAGTTTTTAGTGAAGGTAATTTCCACTGGTGCTCCCAGATGGTATCACTAACTAAAGGTGCCGGTAGTTATTGCTGCATTAAATAATTATTAAAATAAATGTTTAAACAATATACCGAATAATATACTGTAGTGTTATAAAGCAAAGAATCATATTAATTATGCATTTATGAAAAAATAAAGAATAATTGATTAAAATATATCGGTGGCGCGATCTTACAAAAACAGTGGGAATTATTTTCACTACAAACTTGGGCGTTTTCCCACCGATGACGCCACTAATAAAGCGGCTTAGTGAGCGGTGGCCTTTCTGGATTCATCCATTTTGTAAGATATAAAATTAAATAGTCATATTTAATACTATTAATACAATAATTTTACATGAGATTATACTATGCTTGTTTCTATAAAAAATTATAAATTATTTCACATGCGTGTTACTTCGTAACTATGTTTACAGAATACATTTTTTAAATATTCTTATGTATAAAAATTAACATCCTTATAAAATGAAATATATTAAAAATTCACATATAGGAAGACTACGATTTTATATGAATAATGTAATAACAAATAATAATCATAGTTTCATTTAGAAAAAGAATTTATAACGTTGGTTACACTGATTAATGTATCACGATATCTTCCGGTAAGAGGTCGCGCATTTCTCTACGTTCATGGATCCTTTTCCGGTAGGGTGACAAAATGACTGGCTTCACTAATAAGGTATGTATTTCAAGTTTTTATTATTTTAAACTGCATACGATCATTCATACCTATAAAATACACTCGTTTTATTCAATAGAGTGTACGTGAAAATTGAATAAATATTCTGTATGTTTATTTAATATGCATTTCTTGAAAAAAATATGGAATTATTGTGTAGTTTGGATGTCGTATACACGTGTCTTCCTGTAACTGTATTTTATTTTTTGCAGCAAATATAATAAAAATGATATGTTTGACTTTTTTTCGATATTACAGTAATACGCATCATGCAATATATTTAAAAATTGGTTAACTTTTCAAAAATGAATTAACATTTGACACGTGCTATAGGTTATTGACAGTGTTTTAGGTGCATACATCTGCATGATTGAAATCTTTTATAACTAGAAGGATTTTTAAGAATTTTACTTCATATAATCTGTGGATAAACAGATAGAAATATACATTTTAATATTTGTAATTGTATGTTTTAGCCAATATTAATCGATGGCCGTGGCCATTTACTCGGCCGTTTGGCCGCGATTATCGCCAAAACGATTCTGCAGGGCAATAAAGTAATTGTTGTCCGCAGCGAACAACTTAATATCTCCGGTAACTTCTTCAGGTTTGTGAAAAGTGATTTTCGTAATTAATTTTAATATTAAATTATTTTTTTAAGTATATTTTCAGTCTGTAAATATTGCAGTTCATTTTATGTGAAATATTTATTATAGGAACAAGTTGAAGTTTATGTCATTTTTACGCAAAAGATGTAATGTAAATCCAGCTCGTGGACCTTTCCATTTCCGGGCCCCTAGCAAAATACTTTGGAAGACAGTTCGTGGTATGTTTAAACATTCACTATTTTTAATACTCTATACTTTATATTAATCAATGATTATTTATATCTTACCTACATTATTTGATAATCATATGAAACAAATACTTTATATGAGATTGCCTCTAAATTAAACTTTTAAAGATGTGTTGTAGAATCATAAAGAAATGAAAAAGAAGTTTAATTTATAGGGATGATCCCGCATAAAACACAAAGAGGAAAGGATGCACTCAGGAGGTTGAAGGTTTATGAAGGATGTCCACCACCATATGATCGCAGGAAACGTGTTGTTGTACCAGGAGCTATGCGCGTCATGTGTCTGAAACCTGGCAGGAAGGTAAGAAGTAATATATTTCTAATAATAGTTATTACATATGTTTTCTACAATGATGGTATGGTAATTTGCGCCTGAGCATTATTTGTATTATCTTGTGATGTCATATTCTGCTGAGTAAATATCAAAGAAAATATATTATATATATATTTAAAACTACACTGTATTAATATTGTTGTCTTTTTAGTACTGTCATGTAGGTAGACTGTCCCATGAAGTTGGATGGAAATACAAAGCAGTGGTACGCACATTGGAAAACAAGAGGCGTGTCAGATCAATTCTTGAGGTTCAAAAGAGGGATAAACTCAAGGTAAATTTAAGAAAAGAAGTTGAAATAATATATTGCTTACATTATAGTATTTATACATTATATTTTTTTCAGAAACTTACTAAACAAGCTGGACAGACTGTTTCCAAAGCCATAGCACCATACACAGCTATTATTAATAACTTTGGATACAATTAACATAAAAATTGTAAAAATAATAAAGTTCCATAAACATTTTAGATTCAGTTAATATTTCACCTTGTGTATAACTGAAGTAAAAGAGCCGCGATCACCTTTAATGTATCTTTCAATAAGGGGTATTATTATTAAAGTTTTTTTTTTAAACAATCTATAAATATATTTACACAATATTCGTACATATATGTATTACAAAATAGATCAAACTAGTTTTCTACACTATCTATTGTAAAAACGACCGTCCCTCTTTTATCATTATCCTCTTCGTCGTGTACTTCGTTTTCTTCTTCATCTTCGGAAGTGGAAGATGAACTACAGTTTTTCTCATCTCGTAGATGATAGCTACCTACATTCTTAGGCAGAGGGCCAATGCCATGTAAACCAAGTTGTTCAGCTAATTTTTCTGCTGCATGTTTCGTTTGAATTTCCTAATAAATAATGTTACAATTATTAAATAATCTTCCATATCAACATAGATAAAATACAAAATTACACAAACTAATTACTTGAAGTTTTGCAGCATGTTCCATTTGTAATTTTAATGATTCATTTAAGTTTATAATTTTTGCTGCACTGTGAACTATGGGTGGAGGTGTGGCTGCTGTAACTTCCCAGTGTTTATTTTGCTTTCTTTGTTTTTCTTTTTCTGGATCATGCACATTAGATTTGGTTGTTTTATATGGTTTAAATAGTTCCTTTTTCCGATTTTTTTCCTCTGGAGGTTTTTCTACTTTGTTGACTATATATTGTACATGTTCTACTTCTGAAGATGCAGCTTTAAAAGATTCTATTTCTGCTAAATCTTCTGATTTAATTAAACTCTCCTCTGGTGGTAAATGTATAATTTTCTTCTTATGAACCCCAGAGCCTGTAGGCTAATAACAACAAATACATTGATAAAAACAAAATAAATAAAATAATGTAAAAAGCAGTAATACGAAACTAACTTGTGCCAATATTTTTAAAGGATCTTCTTCATCATCGCTGTCAAGTTCAACAACTTTTACTGCATTTTTTGTTTCACTATATTTCCCTGTCCATTCTAATTCATTCATAGCAACTTTGCCCTCAGATGCTAGATTTAGTCTCGATAAAAGATTAGCTGCATTTTCAATCTCATTTTTGTGCTCTAGTTCTTTCAGTATTTTATCCCTAAAATTTTTTATCTTTTCACCCTTGTCTGGAAGTTTTGATAAAAATGATCTAGAACAAAATTAAGGAATATTCATTAACAACAATTTGTCTGATAATATATGTATCTTAGGCCTTACCTACTTATTAGCAAGAATCTTATTTTGCCTTTGTAACAGTTCTTCTAATTCAAATTTTTGTTTCTTTCCTAAATCTTCTATAAATCCTTGATTTTCCTGTTTAGGAGGAGGTGGCAGCTCGCCTGGAATTTTGTTGATCACTTTTCTTTGATACATTTCTTTTTGTACTTTTTATATAAACGTTCAGAAAATCTTTAAATGAAATCTGCAACGTTAAGAGATAAAATATAATGCGTTATTGCACAAAGGTTTAATGGTTAAGAAATATTCGATGTATATATTGGTTTACGAATCGAATATTTATAGAATTAAACAAACTTTTCGAACATAATAGTATTCTTCATATACCTCATATAACAGAATATGGCATATTTCAATATATATTACACAGTATTTATTTTTTTATGTACACGTTGCAAATAAATTAATACTGTTTTAATCAATTGTATTCTTCTATTTGAAAATTGTATAAATCGAGTGAAGATAGGGTCGTAACAACATTTTATTTAGCGAACAGAATATTGCAACAAACAATATACATACGACTGACGGGATGATACGAGATATCGAGATTTTTGTGAGAATCGATATTATACTGTGATTCCAATTCCAACCTCAATGGAACTTATCCGTACGATGGAAATAAAATGTTGGGTCTGTTAGGCTAATATTGACTTTTTAACAACTTGTGACAAATGTAAGTGTCGTCCTCGATTTAATTCAGAGAGAATTTTGAATTAGTAGGCACTTCTTTTAAAATCAACGAAGAAGTAAGTTTTTGTATTAACTGGCAAAAGTGACGTAAAGTTGTAATGATTGAAAGCAAGTTCGCGAAGCAACTGCCAATTTTTAGAAATGAATTGCAATGGGGGGTTGTCTTTGGGTGGTGAACGCAAGACCAACATCTTTATGGATACCAAGCCAATTGTCACATGTAAGTTCATTAATCACAGTCTTAATTTATTTAACCTCTTCTAAGTGATGACATTATTGCCAAGTATTATTATTAACGCCCTCAACTGTCAATTTTCATGACGTTTCTCTTTTCTTCATAATCGAATTGAAATTATTCAGTATATGGTTTTATTTGTTTGAAATTTTATAGTATGTAATAATAAATTCTTTCAGAATTAAGATTTCATTAATGATCAGGATTAATTCCTGGCAAACATATGTTATTTCAAATAGGTTAAAATTACTATTATCCAAAGTATTCTTTTTCCTATTTTCGGACACTTTTATTTCTGTTCAAACTTCATTGATTGTATTATATGTTCTATAATGTTTACTTAATTGTATTTACACTTTTGTTTTTTGTATATAAATTATTTAAAAATAATATATCAATGACATATACTTATTGATACAAATTAACCATACAAGGACAAAAATAGTTTGTATCTAGTTTCTTTTAACATGATATATTGACTACTTTAAAATAGATGCTGGAGATGAAAAACTATTTTCTACAATGGAAAATGGTTTACTGCAAGCCATACCTGCGGAGACATCAGAATGGCGTAGGTCGTTCAGTAGACCAATTAAACAAGTCAAACTTGGGGCAACTTTTGTGCCATTTACCAAGGATATTCTTCCAACTGAAAAGGATCAGCATTTGATAAAACAACCAATATTTCACATTTATTGGAGTGAATGTTCTGTAAGTACGTTAAAATTATAATTTTTAATATTTTACATTAAATATATTATATTTAGATTTTTGAAATATATCTATTTTGAGAAGGTATTGGATATTACTTGAGGAAATAATGATAATAAATGTAAACATTTAATTATCAGTGACATTTCGATAGAGATAAGATTTTATATTTTTCTTATCATATATACTGATTCTAGGATGTTGATACGTATAAAGCCAGTGTTAGAGATGACATAGATAACTGGTTGAAAATGTTAATGCAATACCAAATCCAAGACTGGATGATTGTTATAGTAGAAACTTATGATATAAAGAAAACTAATAAATTATTACCTAGAACAACTGTTCTAGACAAAATTCGTAGCGATTTTGCTTCTAAAAATGGTGACAGGTGATGTAATCATTAATTAACGAATGTTTGATACATATTTTTATATAATTTCTTTTTTTCATTGTATATTATATGTCATACAGATGTTTTTCTGTAATAAATTCAGTAAAATCAGAGATGCGCTCGGCTGAATCATGGAGAGGTTTAGTTGCTCGCATACGTTACTTAATGCTTGTTGCATATGACAAAACACTATCTCGATTTGAGGATATCATTAGAGAACAAAGAGAAAGTCGGAATCACCCAAATTGGAATTTTTGTCACTACTTTTTATTGCAGGTAAAATAGTCTAATTAATTTAAACTATATTTGTATACGAAATATTAAAAATATACAGTTTTTAAATGGAGTTCGCATTTTCAGGAGGAACTTGCATTCGTGTTGCAAATGTTGGGTTTGTATGATGAAGCATTAGTGCAGTATGATGAGTTAGATGCTCTCTTTACACAGTTCGTGCTTAATTCTAATATGGGAGGTATGCCAATTTTCTTTTCTTTAATTATCTGTTCCTTTCCTTACAACTGTGAAATTAACGAATAAATTAAATTTTTGTAGATACTCCAATCTGGTTAAATTTGTTTCAAACTCCATTGAATAATTGGGGAGGTGTTACTTTAAGTAATGGTACAAATCATCATTTAAGACATCTTCTCGCTGAATGTAAAGCATCGTTATTAGATCTTAGAAGTTATTTATTCAGTAGACAGTGTGCCATGTTATTAGCGCTTAACAAACCATGGGAGGTATATATAAATTAAAATTATCAATGATTTTATTATTCACGTAGAGAATTAACTATGCAGAATTTCATTTTGAATATAAACATGCAATTGAATTATGACCTAGGTTGCGCAAAGATGTTTGTCATTTGTTCATAATACGTTAAGCGAATTACGTATCTTAGAAGTTCAACGACCCGAGGGATCAATTGAATGTTGGTCTTTTCTTTGTGCACTGGAGGTATTGCAAGCTTGTCAGTTATCATGTTATAATATTGATAATAATCAACAACTAGATCTTTGCTCTCTACATACAGCCAGTCTTTGGGCACTTGCCCGAGATAAAGTAAGTTGCTAAAAATAACGTTAATTAAAGATTTGCCTTAATCCTATAAGTAAGTATAATTTTATATATTGCGTATAATTGTAATACAATTTTAGTTAGGAGATTTAGGAAAATTATGCGGTCTAATGCCTGGAAATGAACCCTCTAGCGAGCAATTACACACAGTTGTTTATCTAATAGCTGGTATGGGGGATTCTGAACCACAGATAGAGGGAAAATTGACGCCCACTGATAAATTAAAAGAAGCACTCTCATCAAAGGAAGCATTCAAAAAACAATATCTTGAACATGCAGAATTAGCTATGGGTACTTACAAACATGTAGGCCGAATTCGATCGGCTAGGTTAATAGGAAAAGAACTAGCACAATTTTATAGTGAGCTTGGAGAAAATCAGAAAGCTGTAGCATTTTTATCAGACGCTCTAAAAACTTACACTGACGAAGGTTGGAACCATTTAGCAGCACAAACTCAATTAGAATTGGCACAGTGTTATAAAAGAATGGATGACATTGAGAAGTACACAAAAGTTTGCGCAGCAATTGCCTGTTTGAATGTATTGCACATTACTGTCCGTAATACATATTACGAAGAAATGTTTGGATATATGAAAATGATCTCGTCGCCTCAACCACTACTCATAGAACTTGGATGTGCTTTTATAATACTCAGTATGGAACTTAAAGTAATGGACAAAGTAGTGCAGGATTGCTTGGTCAATATTGAAATCAGTATACAATGTTTATTTCCGAGAGAAGTGAAATGTACTAAGGCATCTATATCTGTTGAGGAAATTCAAAAGCCTCAAGTACCTAATAAAAAAAAAGGCGCAAAGTTACCAGCTGAACCTTCAATTTCATTGTACGTAATAAGTGTAAAGTAATCCTGTTTCCATGCTTTAAATTTAATATACTTTGTCAGTTGATAGATTATTATTTTCAGATTATCAAAATGTACTCTGGAAGATATGAAGCCATTTGATCCAACTCTACTTCAGTTACAAGTATATTCGTATTTAGATTATAAGGAAGACAAAAGTCTTGGATCTGCTAGTGTCGTGCACAGAAATACCAAACCTGTTGTAAGACGTTCTGATAGTACAAAACACAGGAAACCATCTGTAAATGCAAAAGGTGATTTTAGTAAAGCGTTATCGTGTGGCGAATTTATAGTGAGACCAGGTGTAAATACGTTTACATTGGTTAGACGCGTGGACCAACCTGGTTTTTATAAAGTTGGCCAACTGTCATTAGTTGTCGAAGAAAAATTGGAATTTTTGTCTCCTACTTTAAATCCTCGGCTATGTTACGAAGTAGCTAAGACACAACCGACAATTTCTTTGAAATGCGGTAGAGACTTATTGGCAGGCCTTATCCAAGACATAGAATTAGTTATTACGAGCGGGAGTATTAAAATAACGAAGGAAATGAAACTCAAATTACGTACGTCTAGAGGATTAGTAGTACAACTTGACAATTCACAGGAAGTAATGTCTAAAGAATTAGAAATACCACTGCCAGACTGTGAACCGTTTCAAACAATGTCGTTACAGTTAAGAGTTTTAGCTGAGCTACCACCAAAGAAAGATGCTTTATCAATGGAACATAAGGTACTTGTTCTTTTTCATATATTTTATAAGAATATATATTATTATAATGTTTAATTAAATCAATTGAAGCAATTGTTTATCTTGTTCAGCTATTTTATGAAGCTATTAACTGTCATGTTTTCAGTTGAATATACAATGTCCATGGGGTTCTGAAGAAAGCATACATTTGCATTTTGGTCCACCACTTATGTCAAATATGAAACTTCACACAGCAAAACGAAGAAAATTTCTTCAAATAGTTGTAACAGGATTGACGAGTCAACTTTTGCAATTAACTGAACCAGAATTAACAACAGTAACGTCAATAGATGTTAACTTCAAAAGTCTAAATCCAATTGCGGGTCAGAGATTAGTAATAGGTAACGGCATAAACGTGTCGTTCATGTGGGAACTTGAAATTGGTAAGGACGAGAAATCTATGATGCCCATAAAGACTGATTTTCGCGTAAAATACATCCCAGTTAAAGATACTGAAGAACCAAGTGATTCGCATACCAATGATGATCCTTTGCACATACATAATTTGCAAAGAATGGAAAAGGCATCCAGTGTTTATAGATGCAATTTTGATATCACAGATTATGTGGTAAGGGTATAAATTATTTCTTTATTGCCTTTTCTATTTAATACGTTATAAATTAGTGAAATGTATTTTAATAGTTTATGAAATTTATGTAGTTTATGTATTAAACTTTATTAACAATTTGTTATCAAATATAAAACGAAAATGATTTTATAAATGTATTTATGGAGTTTACTTTACGTAAAAATATTTTTAAAAAACAAGTTTCTATTTATAACATCATTTTCCAGACTTTGTTTACAGTGTCGTCGAAAGTTGAGCCCGCTGGGAATGGAGGCGAATTTTGTCGTGCTGGTAGCATGTGCCATCTCTATCTCACAGTAACACGTCTGTTACCCAGTCCTAATCCAAATCCTCCACCTCAGTTAATGTATGAGGTTCTCGCTGATCAAGCCATGTGGGCTGTATGTGGCCGTACTGCTGGGCTTGTATCGTTGGAAGTCGTAGAAAAACAAAGTGTCACATTGGACGTGATGCCGTTAACCAGTGGTTATTTACCCCTTCCTGTTGTTAGATTGTCCCGATATATTCCAGCATCAGAATCAAAGAGTGGTAAGTATGTTGACATTTATAAACGTGAAATGTTAGATTTACATATGTATTTTGTTCTTTACTAAAAAAAGGTTTCTTTTTAAAAGACAAAAGATACATGTCTTGTGTTTCTATATGTTTCTATTAGTATGAATAACATTTGTTAATTTTTTTTTAAGACATTCGTAAAAATGAAATAGGATCTAATCCAAGATTAGAACCGTTCAGTCCTGGACAAGTTTATAATGCTAGTAAAGCGCAGCAAGTTCATGTTCTTCCCGCAGCACCTTCAGAAGCAAATTAATTGCAAACACAATGATATTAAAAGTGTATAGTACCTTCATGGCATTATGAAATGTAAATTGTACACATCGTGATTAAGATCTAATCCATATTGTTTGATACATTTCCATGATACTGACTAATATTATCATTTTGTATTCATTTTCCAACTATTGCTATTCTGGTTTGTTCATGTTTTTGTATTTTTTAATTGAAATTTGAATTTTAGAAAATTAGAATCTACATTTGTTCAAAAGTCAAATTTCAATTTCTGTCATTATTTTTGCCAGTAATAGTTAATATTAATTTAAGTTTTGCCATTAGAAGCAAATTAAATATATGACAATATGTGAGCAGTAAGTAAAATTTAGAGACTTCTACAATTACAATTAAAATACCTAGTTGAAAAAATAGTGTTACAACATAATAATGCTTTGTCCTGTGAAATAATATGATTTATATTCTAACAAAGTTCTCAAACAATATTCATTTATTGATACAGATCGCATGTGAAATCTAATCAACATTTTTTCAGTGCAGATTAATTGGAAGTTATATTTTAAAAATTGTTTTCTTTCGATTTCAAACTATGTACTTATAATTTTTACATTATGTACATATAATAGCATACATACTTTAAATTGTTTTCTATACTCAAAACATTTAATATTTATATAATATACTCTGTGCGAAGTTCACGAAATAATTTCTAACAATTACAGTTGATTTTGAGGCTCTGATAGAGTGATTTGTCATCTTAGTAGTAAAGTGATCAAATAATAAATTTCCCTTGCTGGATGTAATTCTGTAAAATTTGTACAAATGTTTGTCAACAATATACTCATAATATAAAATAACAGCTTAAAAGTACATAGTTTACATGCAAATACTATGAGAAGCAATTAACATCTATCTCATGGATAAAGATGTATCCTGTATGGATTATTTGTGTAAAATGTAAGCACATGTAAAAAGAACAAGATAAATGTTATCTATATTACATTTATTTCTTAGTCTTCATTATTTTAAATATGAATATTGGATAAAATACCATTATGTTGCCATGTTAACTAGTATATTATTTTTCAATTAATTGAAATGTTTCATCATTCATGTAAATAAGATGACTATAATACTCAATATTTCTATATTAGAAAAATGTGAATGTTTGGCATTTTTAATAAAGTAAAATGATATTTTTAAATAATATTAAAAGTATTTTAGAATAATACAAAGAACTGTTTATTTCCACATTATTTATTGATTAACGGATACATAATTAACAATATAAATAAATAGCAAGTGACATATTCATTTAATTATTTATAGCTGGAATGTTTTTAAAATGATTTTGAACTTAAAATATTAAATGCTAATTTTAAAAGATGAAGAATAGCTAGTGCATATATACACATATGTACTGTATATGTACAAATATATGTACATAAATATATTATGTAACATACGTATATCGTTATTTACTATCTTAAGTTAAAACACAATATATTTAAGCTAAAAGACATTCTAAATATCATCTAAAATCAGTGTAGGCATATATTAAAATGTACAAGTGTTATTAAATGTTGGTACAAAAATTTTAGTTTCCAATAGTACTGCATGTACCAACTCAAAAAGTTTTATTTTATCAATAGCATAAGTAGTTGTTCAAAAAATTCTGAATTATCTTTAACGTAATGTTAAGATTAAAATACTGAAGTTGGTTATATGTAATCCTGTTAGTACGTTTTTCTAATAAAATTGTATCCTACTTGAAGTCATCACATATTGTATAATAAATTAAAATATAATTTTTATTTTTTATATGTACATGTTAAGGATAAACCGAATTCTGAATAAAAGAATATTTGTATGAAATAAAATGAATAATTACTTTATTACATATACAATGTTAACCATGATATATTATTATATTTATATTATAATCTATGGTTAAGTATGGTTGAGTAATGACGTGAATATAACCAATTATAAATGTGGAAAAAGTTACAATCTAGTTTATCAGAAAGGGAAGTTGTAGGCGTCAGAAGTTCAATGACTTATACATACATATAATGCTGGGATCTAGAAAATATGTACACATATGTATGTCTCATTTTATAAAGTTTAATTTCATTCGTATATAATACAGATACAATTAATTACAAGTAATAAATGAATACAAACACAAATCAATAAATTGGTAGTGGTTGTTGTGTAAGTAATAGACCAAATCTCCTTTTTAATGTTATTCTTTCCCTTGAATATTTATCTTCAGGGGAGAATCGAGCTAAAACCGTAATGGTAAGATGAAATAAATGTTAACACTTAGAAAGTAAATTATAATGTATCATTTACCTGGATGTGCTGATAATGTGGGTTTTCCATTTGGATCTACTTTCTGGAAAATGATAAATCACATATAAATAAAAGTAACGAATCTAGTGAAATTCAAATTATAATTCAATTTTTATTTTAATATATTTAAATAAAAGCAAGGTATGATTGTTGCAAATCAACATATCCATGTGTTTATATGAAATGTAATAAACTTCGTGTGCTAATAAGAATGTCATACTGAAGTATGCTTCTTATTTATTACCTTTAGAGTATACACCCTATCTCCGTTTTCGTTCAAATAATACATTAAATACATTTTTATTATATTTTATTTATATTTTATCAAATACTTGTATTCGTTAAGGTTAGGTTTTATGTTTGTCTACCTCGTGGCCTCGTGGGTGATCATGGATTTTTTGCGCACGCTCTGTCAACATAGTGATCTGTCGACAAAGTATACGATTTATTCAATTTAAAATTTGAAAATGTATCAAGGACTTTATTTTATACTATGTAGATAGTATAAAATAAAGTCCCTGGTACTCATTAGAATCTACAATACTCAGTAGCACCTACAAATGCTTCTAATGAATTTTAATTTAATTAAATAAAAAGAAATTCAAGTTTCCCGCAGGAAATTAGTTTTGCCATCTAGCGGTGAACATGCCAAGCTATTTATCAGAGTAGGTTTAGTGTTAGTTGTAATGTCTTTTTTATCAACCTGTCGGTATATTACCATGTCGGTAAAAAAAAAACACAGTAATTAGCGCCATCTAGCCGCGCAAGGTACGAACTATTCGACGACAAACTTGGGCGTTTTCCCGATAAAAGTGCTGATTATACTCCGCAACTAGTTCGGTATGTTCACCGCTAGATGGCTATTCATTCGAGCAAAAATACCGGGAACCCACAAGAGAAACTGTAATAGTTTAAAAGTTTAAATAGTTTAAGAGAAGGCTAGTAATTAATAAACTGGGCGTAAGAAAGAAAAAGATAATATAATGGAATGTACGAATGTATTCAGCATTGTAAAGGGTTTTCCAAACATGCCTTCGTAACTTTCTCTTTTAATAAAATATAAATGGTATGGAACGCATTCGATTTATTTATTTTAAATGAAAGAACAAATGGTCGCTATTTCCAGTTGTCCATATAAACTACGCTGGCAGGCGTGTTTTGTTGTTAAAAAAATAAAATTCTAAAGTCCCCGTTCGGGGACCTTTAATCCAATCAACTTTAAACCGTAACACCGGTATGCGCGTCGAGGCGATTCAATACGATGAATGGTGTACTTCAATTAATAACGGAGGAGAATTTACGAGCGGATCGTACTTGCACTGGAATATCTCGTCGACGAGAGCACTGATTGTTCGCATATGTAAGCGACAGGTCCGTGGGTGTAGAAGTTCTGACAATTCTTCTTAGCGATGTCGACGTCCAGGCACGCATGGTCGATGCAACCAACGGCCAGATAGTCACCGTGCACGGTGTCACTTCCGTTGACAGAGAAAATCATTGTCAGTGTGGAACGAATATTGGCCGCAACAGCGTACAACAGTGCCGGTTCTATGAACACAACGGGTTCACAAATGTTTTTCTAATGGTACACGAGCCGGATTTGAGGTAATTGCTCTGACGTTGGTCGCACGGCGACAGACTTATCCGAGCGTAAAGATAATTTACATACAGATTCACTATGCAATTATTACTCGTGCTTGTAACAATACTACTAACGACCGTGACATTATCGATTCGCTAATAAATTTGATAAATCGGCCAGTTTATCGTGGAATTATTTAACAGGCATTATTAAAAAAATTAGTGTATCCAGAGTGTTGTTCAAAATGTTTCTGGTCAATCTGCACTTTTATTACTAAAAATTTAATCATTATCAATTGGGAAAGTTGACATTGAAATCAGAGCTGTTTAACACGTATTGGTAATTAATGCGTCTGAAGCATCTATTAATTGTCACAATAAAAGAATGCGATGAAATAAGCTGAGACTGGAATTGGTGAGGTAAGCGGCCGTTCTCGTACATCGAATGATTTTATGCATAGTAGTGGTGATGCGGTGATTATAAATATTTATCGAAGAGTCGCTTATATCAGTGTTTCTCAGACTTCCCACGAACTTCCTTACTAAAGGAAAATTTTTGGTAGATCCTATCCAGAGTAGAATTAAATTCTTGTATTTTAAATTTAAATACGTGATATTAAAGTCGAATAAATTAAAGGTATAATACAATTTAAAGAAGACTGTAAGTAACGATGTGAATAATTTCTACCACTATTTCTTCTCATATAGATTATCTAAGTGTGGTTCATTAATTTTTTTGTGGATACATAGAAAAATAGTTTACAAAGGTCAAAATACATGTAAAGAAGAAAAAGCCGGAATTATACGACTACGACAGTTATGATTACGGTCGGGGAAACGCATTTCAGCTCGCATTATCAGTAAACATCCTACTCATAAAAAATAATCGTCCACTGATATCAATATATTGACATTAAATCTAGCGTGAACCATTAATCTCGTGCAGTACGATGCTATGCACGGAATGAATCGCATACGATCGAATTTCGTCTTTTTGTAATTGAAACGTGACGGGTGTAACACGTCGATTAATTTTCAGATGCAGCCGAGAAAAATTCGTTGGATCATCCAAGTCGAGGAGGATCCGTGGCGAGGCGAGAGCGTCGAGGAGCAAATCTCCAGCATTAAAGGTAGGCTTTAACCATAATTAGAAAAATAAACGTAAAAGAAAAATCGCCGACAGTCGATACATCTAATAATCGCAACGTTCTGGGATAAATTCGGAGTAAAACATACAGAGTATTTGAAATTTTATTGGCTCGGTGTTTCTCTCAACGAAATTAGAAAAGATGGAAGGAATGTTACTTTCTTACATTATTGCAATTTTAATTTTAGTCTCGATTCGTTTATCTCTTTTATCGCATTTGTCACAATTAGAATTCGCACAACACCACTCGTATGTCGCAGCGAGATCGCATTAGGCCCGACGCACATCCAGTAGTACAATTTCATTCATTCGTTGGAGAAGCACGCTCACTACTGACGCCACATGTCATTTACGTAATTATAAATAGAAGTGATCGACGTGATCATGTTTCGCACCACGTTTCACCTTGCTTCGTAGCTCGAAGACATTACACGTCTACGGAAAAAGTTATCGCTCGATACCGTGTAAATCCTGAGCTCAAAGATGTGAAAACAGTGACGGTATTTTCCTACAACACGAATTATGATCTGTATTGAAATCTTATTTAATCGTTACTTTGAAGTTTTCGGTATAAACACTTAACATTTGATTTTCATTCAACACTTTTATATCAAGACTTCAGCGAAATATTAAATATCACTTCAAAATTTGTTTCACGACATGGAAAGATGTTTTATTTTAATACACTTTTATCGGGCCCGTGATTAAAATGCATGACTTTGTATCGCGATCTACTGCGCGGATTTAAATTACATTTCTTACGACGATTCAAGGTGAAGCGAACCTATTGAACGCCTTTAACGATGTGCCTTATCACATCGTGGAATTTCGAAGTATCTGTCCGAGAAGACCTCTTTAGGAGTGGGTACTTAAAAATCTCTATTTTTGAACGTGTAACTTAAAGACTCCTTTAATAGACGTTTTCAATTAGAGATATCTCACGGACATTGATCGATGAAACAGTGGGAGCAGTTTCTGAATCGAGAACCTTAATATTTCTTTAACGAACACTAAGAACTTTATTATTCCGTACACTGTTTGATCGATTCTTATCAATAAATTGGAATACGTATCTCGTCAAGTACGTCAAATTGAAAGGAAGTTGAGATTAGATCGGGATAGTTATTTTCATTTTCAAACTTTTTCGAAGGCTTACAATCGCGTATTGTGTTCTTCTGTTTGTATAAAAAGTATGAGAGACGTTAAAGTATTCTCGATATTAACTTTTGTTTCAACCTCCCATTTCTTAGTATACTGATAATAATAATATTACTACATTTATTTTACCATCGATATTAAAGCGTAGTGTTATATTATAAAGTTCTAATAGAAGTCACACTTTTCCTTTTCACTGGATAATAAATATTAAAAAAAACAGTAGAAATATATTTTTATCACTGCCTCTATCAGAGATTCGCACCATTTAGACGTGGAATATCTTAATTCAGTTATCCAAATATTTCCTGAATGCCAACATTAGGGAACACCACTCTTTGTTCACATTCCCGCTTATAATTTGCACATGACGATATTTTTAGAACATGTGTGATATTTTTGGTAAGTGCATTTCGCGAAGGAACGGCGATGAACGCGCGTGAACCTTGAAATCGAACGATTTGATTGCACGATGTTCAAAGGTTCAAGTAATATTCTTCTGGTACGTTATGTTCGACAGGAAAGGAAAAAAGTTTTATGCTAATAAGAAGCACCTATTGAAGGCCACCAAGGGGCAAAGTAATAAATACCATGCGCTATTTACATTGGCATAGCAATATCGAATGCTTACCTTATGTTGGAGCTTGCAAACTGTTGGCTAAGAGTTGCATAAGAGAACAATTGCAATTACACTTTGTCTTGACTCGAGGGCACTGTTTAAACAAACGGTCCGAATGTATCAACGACCATCCGTGCAATACATCAACGGTAGCCGAAGAACACAGTTGGAAAGTTGTCAGCTAGAAGGCCAATGCAAATATATAAAGCCACGTGAAACGCACAATGAATCATTCTTCTCAAACTAAACCAACCAAACATCTCTTACAATATTAAATTATCACAGGAGCAGCGGACTTATACTGCCTATAACTGAAACACTTTCTATATGCTATCTTGCGACACCCAGTTATCAATATGTATACATATCTCTGGTCTTAACTGAAACTGTGAAGTAATCTCTCATTTTATGATTACGAATGACTGATTAATGGTCGCGAATGACAAGAGGCAACGCGAGTGACACGACGTTAAAACGTAAACAATAGTAGGTCGTCAGGACAAGCATTATTATTTAGATCGATATAGAGTGGGTGTAGAAAGTATTCGTACACCGATCAATTTTCAAAAAACCTATGTGAAATTGTAATTTATCTTGGAAATCTCTAGAATAGATACAGTACGAAAAGATTAGGTATTTTGTATAAGTGAGAAATCAACAAGAAAAAACAATAAATCGATAGAAATACAAAAGCAATAAGTATTCGTACAAGTGTTAAGTTTTTAAAACTTCATTTAAAAAAAAAAAACGAAATTTACATTAATTTATAAATAATTAATACTTTGTGGGATTTCCTTTTGGTTTTATAATTACTGAAAGTCTTCTGGGCATTAAATTAACTATCATAAATGTCGATTTTAGTCGGGGTAGGATCTTCTTTCATTCCTTTCCTAGAGCATTTTTTAAGTCTTTTTTACTGGAAATTTAATGTTTTCTAATTCCCACGAAGCAATAAACTGATGTGCTTATGTTACAAATTCTACTATAAATTGTTCGTCATAAGAACCGTGCGAATATTTATTGCTTCTATATCTTTACCAATTTTTCGTATTTTCTTGTTAATTTCGTAAATTATATAAACTAGTAATTGTTGTTTGAACTATGTTCTAGAGATCGCCGAGAATATATAGAATATCATTGATTATAAAAACAGGAATTAATAAACTACAATTTCACACAAAAGTTTTTTGGAAAATTGATCGATGTACGAATACATTCTACACCCACTGTACGTTTCGATTTACATTGGGATTTCTGCATCCCAGAAAAATTCATCGGATCGAATTCGTAGTTTCCTTGTTTAGATTTAAACAGTGTTTGGTTAGTTGGATCCAGATGATGTTTTCCTTCCTTCCGAACGATATTGGAAATACTTCCCGATTTCGCGTTCGAACAAATCTAATATTTGATGCGTCGGCGCTGACTTCTGGAAAGAAGATCGCCTACAAGGCAAGCTTCCCAGCACCTTACAGTGTCGCGACAGACTGCATCGAACGAGGTTGTTCTTTTTCCACGAAATCCCATTGTCCAGTGTTATCAGACGACGCGCAGGATGTTCAAATCTTTTTAAATTCGACTTGTTGTATATTTCAGTCATTAAGCAATTAACCTTATTAAAAAAAAAAAAAGCAAGCAAGAGGTATACGTCTTTTCTTTTTACAGATCTTTTTATAGATCATAAAGAAAGATGTATAGAAAGTATTAATTTTGTAGAACCATGTCAGTTTACAGTGATGTTTCGTATCGGTTTTACCAGTACATTTGATTATCGTTCATGTTTTCGACCTGACAGATTTGAAACCACGGGTACCGAGTATTTGAATAAGCTTTTCATGTCTGTGCCTCAATGTCGTGATAAACATCGTGATTAATAAGTAAGAAGTTCATAAACGTGTGGTGCAGTGATAATTATAGTGCTTTCGATGATTAAAAATAATTTGTACATTCAGTGATTCCAATGTGGACCTAGAGGAAAATAAGTATGGATGATGACATTTGTAAGTACACGATAAAAAATATGTTTTCCAAATTAGAGAAAGAATTGCGCTACGTAGACTTCGTTAAGACTTTACGTACGTCGAACAGTGATGTATTTATACTTAAAATTGAAGTGACTAGTCGACGAATAGGAGACGTAACGCTGTGGGAGGTCCCCGATACAAAGCTGTAGACACACTTCTCGGAATTGCAGTAATTTCCTTACGTCGCAATTAAATAGGGAATGTGAAACTTGTTATCATTTCGCGAAATAGTAATAAATGTAATCATCGATGGGATACTCGGTATTATGAACGTCTACGACAATATTTGCATTAAATTACAACTTCTCGAGTCAGCCGCGTCAATTTATTCATGGTAAACTGTTTTGATAATTTATTCGCAACAACTTCGACAAACGCCTTCTTCGGGAGTATGTTGATACGTGATTAAGAGCATAGGAAAATATATGTTATTCGTAATTCATTGAGAAGTTAATTTATGTAATGTAAATTCGTCCATTATCGCGCTCCAAAATTTCAAATTAGATTTCTTGTTTTATATCGTTCCTCGCCTGCTTTTTAAATTATTTATATATCTTGGTTTATATCAATGCACACACTAGGAAGGTCATACGTAGTATCAAAGTTGTCGAGCTCATCTGATCTATCAACGTGTAAGCTTACTATTTTTACGAGTCAAAGTAACGATTTATTTATTACGTGTAAATGTTTACGCGATCTTAGTCCGTCGCGTAAATATTTTTTTTCTAACGATGCTACACACTTTTATTATTTGTTCTCGCATTTAACTTGCATTTACGATCCTCTAAACAAATGCGTGTAGCTGTGATAATTGGCAGTGAGTCAGAACTAGTGACGCGGGGACTGAAATTTGTATTGCGAGGACGGACGACCCACCTCTGTCTACCTGGTCCGCTGGAGAGACTACTTCTTTCGATTTCTGAGATCCTGTTTACCTGTGATACATTGGGCCTTACGCTACGGCTGCCCGTAAGGGAGGAGCCCCGGGGCCTATTCCAATGCACGTACACCGTGACTTTTGTGAGCCTTCTCGCAACACGAAACTTCGTGGAAAGCAACCAACGATTCTTTCAACGCTTTACACGTGGTTAAAACAGCAACTCGTCCTTATTAAATTCTCTATTAATTATAAATTTCTGCGAGTGATATTATTGATATTATATAAATAATACTACAATTAGAGAATACGAGCGAATTGGTTGGATAATAATTTCTCAGGGCAGTGAGATTCATTGGATCGATCCTCTAACAATTGCAACTTGTTCACAATTGACAGGATAAAAATATTATCGATCCCTTCATTGTTTTCTTACGTGGACATCGACAAAGTCCCACGATACGTTGGAGCAGCGTTTCTCAAACTTCACCTTTCCACGAATATCCTCGATAAAAGAACATTTTTGCAAGGTTCTACATTGTGAAGTTAAATTTTTATTTTCGTAATGCAATTTAAACATTTTCTTTTATGGCATTTATTATATTTCATAAATTGTTATTCAAATAAATTGACGACTTATTATTTATGGCATTATAGTATTTAGTTTAACAAAAAGATGCTCAGCTTTTGCTACTAAAAGTAATTAAAAAAGTAAAAAATTTAAACACAACAGTATTCGAGTAAAAGATTCTTAAAAATCATCGATGTTTTAAGGGGCTTGCAACATCAAAGCATGAAAAAAAATCACTTTTGTTTTTATTTTATTTTTAATTAACATATAAGCGATTCTGAACAATTCTACCCAAAGAAAATTGAATTTGGAGCACTAGAAGTGGTGAAAAAAATTTTTTGAAAAAAAAAAAAAGAATGGAATTTTGTTTTCACAAAATTTCTTTTTTTTTCACAAAAAAAAGTTCGACGACACGAACTTAGTAAAAAGAACGCGATAAAACTGTAAACAAATATAAGGAAATACAACTGACAACTTTCTCGAAGAGAAAACAACGACAGTCAAATTTGCGGAAGACCGGAGGCATGGTTACCTTGGTCACAGCCATAGGGTATTGTTTTCTAGGGTAAAGAAGACGGTAAATTATCAAAAAGGCAGTGTTTTAATCAATTTTGATAAAAAGAAATACGATTTCTTTTCATTGATTTTCACTGATTTTTTTTTCATTTTTTGATGTTCCAAGCCCCTTAACACGTTGATCGCCACGTCACCCATACATGGGTGACAGTGCTTTTCACTGAAGAAGTAAAAAAATTAATTTTGAAAGTCAAGCACGAAGGGAAACGAATTTGAATGAAATTCATGAATTTTGATGAAGTTACAAAAATAAATACCACGATAAACGTTTGATTATGTAGTCTCCAATATTCTACATAATATTTAATTGTAGCAGAAATTTTCAAGAATATCGATCCGCCAGTCAACGTGTTAATGCTGTGTTAGAAGTCCCTCTTAATTACAGCAAATGTTTTTATTTCATAAAAGATACCTGGTAACTCGTGGAACTCCATCAACAAGTTTGGGGATATCAGGTTGAGAGACCCTGTGTAGGGAAAGAGGGAGCCCCTCGGAGAATAAAAGAGAGAGGGGGATAAGCTGCGCAGAAGGGAGCGAGACAGAAACTCGTGTGCATCGCTAGAGGGCGAGGTATGGTGGGGGAAGTTGGGCCTTACTCGTCCGTATCTCCGAGGTTGCCAGTTCGCTGGAGACACGGCCGGTGTTTAGTTCGTTCGGTGGTGTTACGCGCTCGCATCGAGACCGAGAACGTTTCACGGTTTTTTCCTTTTTATTTCTCGTTCCAATAGTATCATCGCGAAACTCCCCTCGTCGTCGTCTGGTTTCCATGTACGTGGTTCGCGCGCGGACGGAACGGCAGCCGTAGGTCACGTAATTCGGGTTTCGGTTGCATCCAAGATCGCGAACGCTCGAAAGAAAACGCCATCGTTAGTGGGCACGAGCCAGGGGAGAGAAGGAGATAGTGAGAATAAGAGAGAGAGAGAGAGAGAAAGTTATAAAGTTGATGTGTGCATGCGACGACGTGTTTCCGCACATACGGGTGCTGTGATCGTTTTGACAGTGTGGAATCAACAAGTGTCGAAGACGGAGCGTCGTTGTCGCGCGTTTGTGCGCGCGCGCGATTCTAACCTCATCCACGAGATCGGTTCGGTACGTTTCATCGCGGCTATTGCCTCGTTGTTTCCCAGTGTTCGCGTTTCTTCCGTGCAAGCTGTGACGGCCCGCTCTGCGTGGCGACCGTAATCGATGTGATATTGTGCTTTCCTACAACGTGCCCTTGGATATTGTTACGTCGACGATCCGGTGGCTGCGTCTCCAACGTCTCAAGATGGAAGTCGTTTACATTGGTATGTCAACTCCTAATCGTCTCTTTAATCCACGCGAGATTCATCGATCGTTGTCAGTTTTACTTTGCTTATCCGTCTTCACGTCGAACGACCTGACGTTCCGGACTGGTCACTGACGTTTCGTGACTTGACAGTTCGTTTTTAGTACTAATCACTTGACACCAGAGGTTTTATTTATCGTTAGACGCTGGAAACCCGCTACTTGTTTTCCTACGTTCGCTAAATTAGTTCGTGGTCGATCGTCGTTGTGACCAGGGCCCGTTGTACGTGGAATTTGGAGTAACGATGATGAACGTTTTTTTATTCTTTGTTCGTAAAGCGCATACAGTGGGCGTAGAATGTATTCGTACACCGATCAATTTCTCAAAAAACTTTTCTGTGAAATTGTAGTTTCTTAACTTCTTCTTTTTTTATAATCAATGATATTCTACATATCCTCGATAATCTCTAGAATAGATATAGTCCAAACAACAATTACTAGTTGATATAATTTGTGTAATTAACAAAAACATGCGAAAAGTGGGTGAAAGTATAGAAGCAATAAGTATTTGGACGATTCTTATGACGAACCATTTACAGCAGAGTTTGTAACGTAAACACATTAGTTTATTGCTCCGTACGAATTAGAAAACATCAAGTTTCCAGTAAAGTATTTTTAAAAAAGACTTTAATGGAGTAATTGAAGAAGATCCCACTTCGAATAACTAATAATTTAGAAGAGTTGCAATAATTATAAAATCAAAAGGAAATCTTGTTTTTAATGAAATTTTAAATATTAAACAGTTGTGCGAATACTTATTGCTTCAACATTTCTATCGATTAATCGTTTTTTTCTTGTTAATTTCGCAACTTACATAAATAGCTATTTCTTGTTGTAATCTATCTATTCCAGAGATTTCCGAGAATATGTAGAATGTCATTGTTTATACAAAATAAGTTAATAAATTACAATTTTACATAGTTTTTTTGGAAATCGATCGGTGTACGAATATTTTCTACATCCACTGTAAATATTCTACCGAATAAATGTCAAGAATAAATAGCCATATTGCAACGATATCTAGGGACATTTCAACAGAAGAAAATTAAAAAGTAAATATCGGTTTATTATCGGAGTGTAGTTTTCCATGCAACCTGATAAAGTGAAGGATGATAAAATTATTAACGAGTTTTCTAGTTATAACTGATTGAATATTTTATGCTAGAGTGAAAATTTGTAAATTTCCCATTACTTTCTGTTTCAACGCTCTTCTCCCTTCAACGTATTTCATGGTCGTCCTGTAAGGACCGTAAACATGGGAAGAATTACCCATTCTTTTAGATAAATTGTACACACTCTCGACCGTAATTTATCCATTAGTATTATGCAACAAATTTTATCGGATTCTGTTTCGTATGCATTACTTTCAATTTACACACTCGGGTTTTCATTTAATTCTAATTTGTAACACTCCAAGTTGCATCGGGGCACTAATAAACCCAGCGTCGATCCTGATTATGGAGCATACAAATAAAACAAAACATTCGAGATTGTATAAGTTTAAATCACCGAGACATAAGTTAGTACTATCTATAAAAATAATTTAGCCATCGTTTGAACAGCAACATAATCGAGTATTACCTTTTGAAAATTTCGTATACATGATCGTCGTACATACATAAATTCATGCGTAAAACGCGAGGAATTTTTAGTTTCTTTGTGTCGAATCACAAAGCTCCGGTGTTATTGCATGTATGCATGAGCGTTTAGAAGTATATCAATGTTGAATATTAACTGCATTATTTTGTTGGGCACCTGTACATTTTTGTACTCTCACCGTTAGTAGACAATGAGGTTATCTGTCTTCTAAGGTATGGGTTATCTAATCTTGGAAATATTTATTCATCATATACGCGAAACGCGTGTACACGACAAGAAAGAGGTGTACTACACGTGCACGTCAAGAATTGATAACCAAGCTGCGTAAGTGGCGTCATTTAGATTAGAACTCGTGTTTGAAGGTTCAGTGAACGTGTATTTGATTATAAAAATTTATAATTTTCGTTAATTCAACAACGTTAGGAACTAAAGGTGTATGCAAAAATTGCGGAGTTTCCACGTGTAATAATTAGTGGAAAAAATTTGTTTGCATCTGAGAATATAGCGGTTCGATTGGCGCCATTAATCGGCGAAGTGAAGAGCAGGTGTCTTCTCTAGCGTCTATTAGCGCCAGTTTTTAAATAACGTTAGTAATGGTTTTAAATATTTTTTAAATAATGGTAGTTTAAAGATATGAAAATTGCTTTGTTGTACTGGATAAAATCAGTGCATGAGTTACTTTATTGTGACATCATATTTGTAAATTACCATACAGTAACGTCGACGAAATTTTCTTACTACTCGCATAGGGTAGCAGTTGCTATTATACCTCACTGGATATTGGTTAACGTCAGTTTGTTTCGTAGAAAAGGTGTGCATGTACACTCTGATACTCTCTTTTTATCTGGATTACAATTTCCGATAAGAGAGATACAATAAACACGTAAACACTATTTGTTTAGATTCTTAAAACAGAACGTGATTATGGGTATTTAGTAATTAAAGACAGTATTACAATTATGAAATGTTTCAGTCCCTAAAATCTTAAATTTAACAAATTTACAATTCCCACTTTTCTCGCAGACCAATTAAATAAATATCATTCACACTTTATTTCGAAATTCTACTTTTCGAAGTGGACAGTATAGATTGCATAAAAAGAATGCCACGCTTTCATAAAAGATCTGGGATCTCGTTTGTTGAATAATATCTGTAAGGTCGATTACCTCAAGCGCCTCGTTAACAAGTAGCAATCATGCAATTGTCATGGTAATTAATGCTACAGTTTCACCTTTTTGTTGGAGCTGTTGTGCGAAACTCGGTATACGAAGCGTGAATAATTTAATCATTGACACAACTCTGTTTTGATTTTTTTTTCTATTTTAAGTCTTTTCAATTTCAAGTCGTTTCAATTACGCTACTGACCAGTTTGTGTACGTATTTCTAACTCGAAGTGTTGTACGATACTAAAGTCGATGACTCACTGTACATTTGTCAAAATAATGGATCCTTTGTTCCTCCGATTTCAATGCGTTTACGTGGTCAGCTTGGAGTAGACAGGAACTATTTGTATCTTTATTACAAGGAAACCACTTTGTGCTTGAACTGAAAGAACACGCGATGTTAATTCGAGGGTCGAAGTGCGAAAATCTTGAAGATTTCATACCACGGTACATTTCAATTTTAAACCAGAATATTTCTACACAAAGGGAATCGATGCGTTGCAAAACTAAACTCGTAGAAAGCGACTAGAAATGATGTCGATGACTAAGATTCGGATTATCATATTATATTCCCGATATTAGCTAATCAAAACCTAACCCAGACCTAGCGAGTAATACAATCTACGCTCGAGCGTTTTTCTGACACACGTCGTGCCTCGCAGTGAGTGGCACAAGCGATTAGGTGATTCCGCGTTGAAAAATAGATCAAAAGTGTAGGATAACATTTTTTTGTACGGGACCTCGTCCTCTTGGAAATCGACTTTGAAAGTACGCGCGGTGCCCCGAGCAGTTTTCCGAGTATATTTCCTCGAAACCTAAGTGGCGTGGTATCAAAATTTATTCCATGTTTTCTACTTAATTTCATCCTTATCCTCTTCCTCGACCTCTTGTTCGAGTCGTTTGTAATAAATTTCTGATACCAAAATCTGTTTTTAATTAAATGTATAAGACTCGCTAGAGAGTTCGAGGTACTATTCACACGCAATATACTGTGAAACAACAGCTCAGGACCCATTCTCAAGCCGGTATCTTAAAATTAGAACTTTCATACGATGGGTGTAGAAAGTATTCATACACCGATCAATTTCCAAAAAAACTGTGTAAAATTGTAATTTATTAACTTCTTTTTTATAAACAATGACATTCTACATATTCTCGGAAATGTCTAAAATAGATAGATTACAAAAAAAAAAATAGCTATTTATGTAAGTTGCGAAATTAACAAGAAAAAAACAATTAATCGATAGAAATGTTGAAGCAATAAGTATTC
This sequence comes from Hylaeus volcanicus, assembly GCF_026283585.1. Taxonomy (NCBI): domain Eukaryota; kingdom Metazoa; phylum Arthropoda; class Insecta; order Hymenoptera; family Colletidae; genus Hylaeus; species Hylaeus volcanicus. Next base: position 26,032,022 of record NC_071976.1, read on the forward strand.
GGACAACTGTTTAAAAGTACTTTACTGGTAATTTTATGTTTTTTAATTCGCACGGAGCAATAAACTAATGTGTTTACGTTACAAACTCTGCTGTAAATGGTTCGTCATACGAATCGTACAAATACTTATTGCTTCTATACTTTCACCCACTTTTCGCATCTTTTTGTTAATTTCACAATTTATATCAACTAGTAAATGTTGTTTGGACTATATCTATCTTAAAGACTTCCGAGAATATGTAAAATATTAGGTTGTCCCGAAAGTTTCTTTCGTGAGTTGCACTCAATTATTTTATGTTGTCGTGTTTCTATAAATAGACAATCTAATTTCATAGATATTCATGTTGTAACAGTAATGGAGCAAAATGAATCGTGCACAATTCAGTAATGTAACATAAAACATAAAATATTGTGTATGTATCACTTATTAATAAAGTGAAAGAAACTTTTTGGACAACCTAATTATCATTGATTACAAAAAAAGAAGTTAATAAAGTACAATTTCACACAAAAGTTTCTCGGAAAATTGATCGGTGTACGAACACATTCGACACCCACTGTATGTCTCCCCTCCCTTCCTGAACATCTTTTTTTCAGTTACCAAAAACTATGCAATTCTTTCGTTCGAAATTGAACTTTTCCCCGATTCAGCGTTAATTCTCGAAAGTCTTCGGTTCGCGAAAGGTCAATTTTTCAAGCTCGTGGGCGTATTGTCCCCCTTTAAGGACCGTTGGCGTAGAAAGACCCGTTATAGTAGCCGTCGTCGAAGTTATTGAATTTCTCCGAGTCGACCATGTTGTCGTCGGTCCACGTTAAATACCAGGACGCGTGTTGGTTAACGTTACGCGGTTTCATCAGGCCATTTGACCCGCGAACTTCGGATGATGCGTTTACGGCCAATGACACGCGCTCCAAGTGGACGCAGTGCTCGCAGTCGGTAGTCCCCATTGTCATCTCGTTTAAATGACTGTTCGCCACGCATACGCTGGCAGACATCCAAGGCGAGAAGGCTTGTTTGTGAAGTACGCGAGCTGCCACGTGTGTATCCGTGTTGGCGCCAATGAATGAAAAGGCGACGCTGCTCGTCTAGTTGAAAAGCGTCGAAAAGCTCCGCGGCTATTATGTCGCCAATTGTTCACCATCGTCCTAGAAAGGCGCGTGTTGTGCTTTGAAGAATTCTCGTCGATTCAGGGGCATCATCAGGTTCTTTTTTGGACGGTGCTGGATGTTTATAAGCAGAAAGGGCAAGGCTGGCTGGTCAATTTTTACATTTTTTTTTTTTTTTTGGAGGGCTTGTTCAGGAGAACAATTTTTATTTCGATGTTGTTCATAAGAATTGTTCATAAATTCGTTTACATTTTTATTCGATACTTCTGTTGAATTAATAGACACCCAGCTTTATCAGAAATTTTGTCTAATTTATGAAATTTGTAATTAAACTCGAGTGGTAATATTTGAATAGTACTAGTTACACTGTTTATAAATTCATTTATAAATTAAATGCAAGTACTTAGTACCTATTATTAAACGAAGGTATCAAGCTTTTATTCGAAAGTTCTATTTAGTAATAATATATTTAGTGAATAATATATCTGATACATATTTAAATTGAAATAATAATATTCGTATAGAAATGTTTATACAGAAACACTCGAATAGTGGTATTTAAACAGTAATATTTTATTAGCGATATTCAAATACTAACATTTGAATATTGGTATACAGATAGCAATATTTGAATAGCGATAAGTTTATCCGCAGCATTCGACTACATGCCAAGTATGCGAGCAGTAGACTACTCGCCGTATGTAATAGTAGATAGGCTTAGTCATCGTCAGCCAAGAAAATCATTGGCCCAAATGAGAGAGTCTCGCGTCTTCCCTGTTCCTTTCGGTACTCGACAAATCAACTTTCACTCTTTTTTTTTTTTTATTTTGAAGTTAGTATCTTACGCTCGTAAAGATTCCGACAAACTCGCGAGAACTAATAATAACCACCACGGAGTGGATTAAGTCGTGGGTATTTATAGACTAATTTTCTCGTTGCGGGAGGGTTAAGAGTTTCTCGATCCCACGACGCCGGTGTTTACGGTGAAATTGAGGTAATTTATCGTGGAACGATGACGATGCACGTTCATTCACCCTGAAACAAGGTTGGTCCTAGGATTAGGTCAGGTTTACTAAACTAAAATCACAGATTGGAAAAATTCTTTTCTAGACGAGATTTTCAAATAGTTAGTTACGGATATACAAGTTTCGAGTCGTTTGATGTTATATTTGATAGAAAAGTGAAGGCTAATTTGAGTAACTGTCCAATCGTGCGAACCTCCCGAATAAACCGCTACATCGTGTTTACACGTCTATCTCAGTCTACCGAAACCCGCGCCAAATCTGGCCCGCTGATTATTATCGTATTAGGTTGTCCCAAAAGTTTCTTCCGTTTCATTAATAGGTAATGCATACACAATATTTTATGTCTAATGTTGCATTATTGAATTGCGTACGATTCATTTTGCTCCATTACTGTTACAACATTAGCATCTAAGAAATTAGGATGTCTATTTATATAAACACTGCTACACAAAGTAATTGTGTGCAAGTCACGAAAAAAACTTTTGGGACAACCTAATATTTTATTGAAATCAGAACATGAAGCTAGCTTAACTATAGACTGAAATTGCAGGTTTCTGGAATAACAATCTCTAGATAAATTAGAGATCAGATTAACTAACACACATATTCAGTAGGGATAATTGAAACCGTAGTCATTTAAACAAGACTTTGTTTTGGAGCAACTTTACTGGCGTGTTCCTTTAAATATTCGAGGCACACGATCCATATAATATATTTTGTTTTATTAAAATGCTTTCACTTATTTAACGTCAGCGTTACTTCATAGCACTGCCAACTGAATGAAAAACTTTAAAATAAAATATCGAAGCTAAACGAAAGATGGACCAGTTTTGATCTAGTTACCTTTAACCCTTTATTAACTGGCGGGACTTATAAGTCTCGTCAATTTTCTCATGGCACTGTGTTAATTAAACGCTTTGAAACTTATCGTGACTTTCGAGTTCACATCTATAAAGTTCGTTTTCTTTTGGAAGTTTGTAAGAGACAACTGTATAAGATGATTCAAGACCACGATGGTCGCCTAGATTTTAAAAACTTTTGAAAAATTCAGTAAATAAAGGGTTAAAGAGCTAAATGTGCTTCATCGATCAATATAACGTTTCCTGAACCAGTGTATCATTTGCCACTGGCAACTTTTTCAATTCCCATTTGAAATATAAATATATTGTGAAAAATATTGAAATTTCAATAGTAAATAGGTGGGCACAAAAGGAGTCACCAGAAAGAATTAGTTCGCAAACAATGCACCGAATTAGTTCGCTTTTCTAATAAATAATGTAATCTACAACATTATAGTAACGCGCAAGTGTGTCTCCGATTAAAAATTGGCCAGATCTGTTTGTTTTACATTGTTTGCAAAATATCTAACGCGTTGCGACACGCGATGTCTGACCTGTGCTCAGACTTGGTGCACCTTTCGGGTCCGCCGCTCGTTCCCTCAACATTCGCGTCTTTCTAATGAAGAGGGGCCTTCGAGAAGCTTTCGAGTCTCTTCGTCGTAAGCCTTTTCGATGATGCTTAACGATCGTAGCGAGAGAACGAGGGGACTGCAGGAGGGAGGGATCGTTAATTCGACTTCGTCGAGCGAAACGCGTTCCTAAGGAGTTGAGTAAGAGCCAGCCCAACGTGGAATTACGACTCGATGCGTATAATTCCGTCGGCCAATACGAGCCTAAGCGTAAAGATACATGGGTGGAGAGCATTTCTCCCGCGACTGGATGTCGATTCGCGAAAAAATGTTGCGTCCTTGAGGTAACCGACACTCGAGATCGCGCTGTGACAGCGATACTGCAAAGCTAGCGTGCTCTCGATGGCGTAATGACGACTGATGTAATCGGATGATTAATACGACTGTAAACACAAAATCGACGCGTCGAGGGTTTGGCTCCACATTTCTTTTCCAATAGCGAATGCTCGGGATTTATCCGTCGATTAAAGATTTAGACGACGGTAATCGATTAGTGATTCGGTATTTTTGGTATTTTTTCAGTTTAGGAAATTCCTGAATTATTTATATGCTTCTGAGAAGTCGAGAATCCTGTTTGGAATATTTTATATCAGGGAATTACGTACTGCTGCATTTCAGCAGGTGTGCAAACGTTCCACGGTGTATTCGTAGCCTTTTGTTTCGATCGATGACGTTGAAGTTGAAATTAAAGTTGACTGCGCGAGTGTAATTGCTACACAGTATACAAATGCGATACAAAATGCGATGAAGCGAGGAAGGGAATGTTTTAGATTGGAATGGTAGAATACCTGTGTATTATACTAGCGCCACGCAATTCCCATTGCTGTGTCAACTTTTCCCTTTAACTTTTAGAAGCCTGACTTTCCAAATTAAATTCAAACAAATATCAATGAACAATTTTTGAACAATTTTCACAGTTGACGTTTATTTTTTTAACTTTTACATACATACAGCGAAATATTAAAACCAAACCAGTTGCAAGTGTACAATTCGATTTAAAAGTCCGGCATCAAATTTGAAACTTAGGGCATTTAAGGGTTAAACACAGGTATCTCTTTAAATACGAAACCACAAATTTCCTTTTCAATCGATTTGATATATAATTTCGCTACTGGTTCACCTAGATCGTTGGTTGTTATCTAACTCTGAATATATTTACAAGGTGCTTACGCACATCCACGCTGGTCTGTTTGTTTATACTGCACTTCCGGCTGAATGGTCGTTGCCCGCGTGCGTGTTCACATTGGTCCCATCATTTAAGATTATAGTCGACGGAATACCCAACTATATGTATAGGGTTTAATCTCTGGTATTCGAGTCCTCATGTAATACAGCTTTACTACTCAATGATTCAAGATCTCATTCAATTTTTTTTTTCCTTCCATTTATTCACTCGTACAAAATACAATTATTTATTATGTATTTCTTCATGTTCAGAAGAGACCACTTTTGGACACAATTTTAAATGATGACGGATTTTTTAGCGTCGCCAAAGGCAATCTTCTCGAAGCAGAACTATACT